>NC_043750.1:760978-1060978 GCF_902148845.1 Salarias fasciatus
CCTGAGCGACGGCTGCGCTCTGTACTGCCTGCAGCGAGCCGACGCTCCTCACCTGGAGAGCAGAGCAGGCATCCAGAGGGAAGGAGCAAGCCGCACTCCAGCTGTAGCATGATCGCAACGCCAAACCACTGTCACACTGCAGCAGGGCGACGACGTACGCTGCCAACAGGCCCGTGGAAACCTGCGGTCATCCTCCCACCTGCGGAGACGCAGCGCTCTCACAACAGCCACACCGATGAAGGACAGACTCCTCATCTGAGCAGCAACCAGGTACAAACCCCGACAGCGGAGCCTGAGAGCGAAATGTCAGAAGCAGCTGTGACCATAACTACACAAGAGATACCAACAAAAACACTTTACTGACCACATGATCAGGTCGTGTTGTCAGACCAACACATTCTCTGCCCTGTGGCGTCCAGCCACCACACACTACGGCAAAATGTCTTTGATATGGATGTTATTCTATGCATGACTGTTCAGGAGTACCGGGCAGTTTCACTCCTCTGAGCTGTGTGTTATCAGGTTAGGTCTAAACGGCACGTTGGACCACAGCTGGTCCATCTCATGCCTTCCTGTTATACACGCTGATTATGTGAATCCAGAGTTCTGGCAATGCTGGGAAGCAGAAGTTGTGTTGTGAGATACTGTCAAACAAAAAGGGAGATGTTGCATTGCGTATGTTTATTGTCCCTTTTCATTTACCGTAGATGGAGTTGTACTGATGCATGATGGGATATGTTGTAGGGTTATGGTTCTATACATGTTAACTTTTGAGATAGAGCAGCGATAAATGGCGACGCTGGCTACAAACCATGTGACTTTTATTTGAACTTCACACCGATGTCTTGCTTTGTTTCTATGATTTTATTGGAATTGTGTGTTTCTTTGTCACAGTGAAGCACTTTGAACTGCCTGGTGAACAAATGATGCTATTCCAATGAACTGAACTGGCCTTGACACCGTTTCAGTTGAAGAAACCAGTAAATACATGGAGATTAAAACAATGTACTGGATTATTGTTGTTGTTATTGTTATATTTATTGTTTGCTCACATATAATAAATACATGATTTCTCAATGCAGAATGCAAGAAAAGCAAGTCGCAGCGCACTGAGGTTCATCATGGCTTTAAGTTTATTTAATTCTTCCTTCACTTGTGTTCCTACACTGAAGCCCTCCTCATCTGAAACAGAAGGCCGAGCAGGAAGGCAGCCTGCAGCCTTCACATGACGTCTTCTGTCTCAGAGGCGGGGGTGTCCTGGTGGACAGAGTCTGGCTTCTGGAGCTCATGAGTTCAACTCTCTCCAGTGGACAGGAGGCCGCTGTGGGTCCCTCAGCTCGACCTTTGACCCCCACCGTCTCCCTGGAGTGCCGCCCACGGTGGGTCACCTCAGAGAAACAGGACTCTCCCCCAGGGGATTAATAAAGTCTGTGTAGTACGTTGTGGTCTAATTTTCCTTGTGTGAGGCTGAAGTATGCTTATGTAACGTAACGTGAGGTGTGAATGTGTTGGTGAATGGCTGAATGTGATGAACACATGAAGCACTATGAGGACCTCTCAAGTGGTGGACAAGCGCTACATCAGTGAGACACATTGAATGATAGTGTGTATGTAAGAATGTTTGGTATTACATGGTGTGCTCTAAAAACAGTGTTCTTTCTCTTTGCGGACCCAGTTTTAACCCGTTTCAACAGCGCTGGGATTTGATTTGAGTTTTTCATGTGAGTTTCCATCAGCAGAGTTTCCAGGACAGAGCAGTTTGGTTTGAGTAGATTTTCCTTGGTTTGTGTTCTTCTGACTTCTTTCATGCTGTAATGTTGAAATAATGAAGTGAAATATGACCGTCTTCCAGTCGATCTCCATCTGATTCACCAAATAAGCTGACAAGCAGAGCATGAAGGCCCAGGGCTCAGAAACATCGTTCATCAAACGTCAGTCAGCTTTGCACAATGCGTGTGTTGCAGATGTTGAAACTGCAGAAACATTTCAGCTCTAACGAGAAGAAACAACAACTGAGGCATTCAACCACTGTTTTTTCAACCTGACAGCTAATATTTATCTAAAACTCCTCAGCAGGGTTTAGTTTTACTGTACTTTCAGTTAAACCTGATTTTGCTGGGTTTTTTTGAGAGATGAGGAGAAAAATGGGTCAGCTTTACGATTCATGGCATCAGAGCAGCTCCTCAGTAACACTCCTGATAATACAAATTATCCTCGATTGAAGTGTGTGAGGTTCACAATATCAAGCTTGGACACAAGCTTTACAGAGCATTTTCAATACGTCCGGAGAGGTCAGGAGGGCACTGAGTGAATACTGTTCTGACGTGAGAGCAGGCCAGTCCAGAGTTTAAGTCTTTACATTAAAAGTGTGAGCAGCAAGAGAAAAAGTGTCAGTGTGTGAGGCGAAGAGAATCTGTCAGAAAGAAACCAGGGGAGTTACACAGAGTGGGTTCATGGAGGAAAAGAACAAGCTGAGGGCTGAATGCGTCTTTATGTGAAAATACTGCCGAATGGAAGTTTGAAACTCTTCACTTGAACTGAAGCAGCATCAAACACCTGAGAGAATGTGTGAACCCAGAGTTTAAAAGAAGAGGAAGTCATCAGTGCAGAATACAGCAAAGACACGTGGTGTGTGAGGTCCGTTAACCTCGTGGTAAGGCAGCCCAGGTTGTGTTGGGGCGGGGTCACTGAGGTTTGGTAAAAATGCAGGTCCCTCATGAGAAAGGTTGGGAATGGCTGCTGTGAATCAGGGGATCCACCGGGCGCTGAACAGAGGTGAGCTGATCCTGTCTTCATCGTCTCCAGTAAAGAAACGAGCCGCTGGGACATGGAGTCGCTGGGAAAACGTCTCGGATAACGTGTTCGTTGCAGGAAACTGTTGTCATTGACTGAGCTGTTTGACTCGCACAGCGAGAGGCAAGCCACCACAGGAAGGTTGCTGGTTTGGCTCCGGGCAGCGTTGTAGTTTCATAAGCGTGTTCTCACATGGTTATCAGAGGTTTTCCCAAAACAAAGGAGGAAATTCTCAGTTTTCAGAAACTATTTGGTACTTGTGGTTTTTCGCTTGGCGGTTCCAGGCAGCTTGCCAGAGATTGATCCTTTCTTTATTAAGAGTCCTGAGACCGACTCAGTGAGAAATGGTGAAACGTCTGTCAAAATGTGTGAGAGGCTGTTCAGGATCGGGCTTCTGAGTCTGTCCCACCGCAGATAAGCATGTTGTTTGACAAATGGCCAGTTCTCTGGAAACACAGTGAGCGAGTCTGCTCATCTCCCAACATGCTGTTTGGCAGAAGGCTGCGCAGGTTTGATACGGGTCATCTGGTTTCACATTCAAATCACATTCTGACACAAGTTGCTCTGTCATTAGATCACAACTTTTTATAGTCCTTTAAACTCTTGGACACACGTTGGACAGAGTAGTTATTGCTAATCAAGTTTCTTTTTTCTTTTTTAATGAGCTTGAATCACAAATCAGTGGGTGCGCAGTTTCCATAAATTCCAGTAAAGTGCTTCTACCATAAAAGAAAAACCTGGATGTCTCTACAAGAAATGATATGACTGTCTGAGCTGATGTTCTCATGGACCTTGTCCACAGTTAAATCCCAGTGATCCTCTCCACAGACGTAACACATCATGAAAGTCCTCATTCTTCATTTTTTTTCCCCTTGTCCTGTTCAGCAGCTGGGGCATGCAATATTGTACGATTGTAGCCTTTTACTGTCCGAACAGATTTTAATGTCAGCAGCAGGATGAGACTGAATCTCCTCCTGCTGCTGCCTTTATTTAAAGCTGGCATCCGGCATGGCTGCCGGAAGTCCTCGTTCTGAAGGCAGAAGTGTCAAAAAGAACCTGCGAACTCCTTCCTCCGACGACAGAGATGGAGGGCTCAGTCTCTTTTCACCGAAATGAGACAAGTTAGCAGGAGGCATCAGAAGATGGGTGAATACTGTCTATAAGACTTTATTAACCATTGGGACTGTTTCCATGCAGGAGCAGAGTGCTTCCTAACAGCAGTGCAGTATTTCTAAAGTGGTCTTTACCTACCTAAACCACAAACAGTTTCATAAGAGACCAAAGACCAGATCAAGCCTGGTGTGGTCCAGACTGAAGGTGTTCGGTACGGTATTTCTGCCTCTGTTCGGGGTCATCGGTCAGGATTGAGCCCAGAGACTTGTACACTTGGCACAGGAGATGTTATCCATGATAAGCCACCTCATCCATCACCACCACTTATTCCAAAACCCCGGGGACACTGGAGGCAGGAACAACACACACTTCATCAGTTCTGACATCTGACTCTGGTGTAAGGTTTGCTCTTTTCTACGAAATCCTGTAAGTGATGTTGAAATCCACATTTCAGATAAGCAGAGGACATTGCAGTGCCAGATTAAGATGACTATCTCAACTACACTTAAATTACTTTGGAATCTCCCAATCTCGTGTGATTTGTGAAGTATCTCTAACGAGCAGCTCTGAAGACACACTCATGTTCTGTTTGATTTTGTAATATTCAAAAAGTCAAGTTCATGTGAAGTTGCCCTGTTGTTGTCCTTTCTCATGAAATGCAAGTAAACTTTCTAGCATTGTGCCGTTTGGGCTCCATGTTTCCTCCTGGCTGTGTCGGTGAACAGCATCACTACACAGCTTGTTTCACCTGTGTGAGCGACACAATGAGCCTGGACACATCGCCTGCAGCCACTGGAACCGATCAGGACATCTTTTGCAGAACTGCCACATGATTCCAAGGAACTTAAAATCTATGGGATGACCGAAGATCCTTCTCATCTGAGAGGAATCAACCATTCCCGATGAGAGCTGTGAGTGGTGATCACAGGTCTGAGTCTTTTGATGGAATCTGGTCATGATACATGAAGCTGACATGGTTCCTGTGGTAGTAGGAACTCCTCGTGGCAGTGACCCCCAAACTAGGGGGTGTCTGCAGCAGATCCAGAGACGGCATCTGAAACCTCAGTCCAGAAGTCTCCTCTGAACAAGAGATCTCACACTCCCAGAGCTCTGGTGGAGGAGCCCTGCTAAAGGATGATACAGACGCCATCCTGCATGACTGAGGGGGAGATTTCTTTTTTCATACAAATATGCAAGGCCACATCACAGCTGTGGAAGTGAGGGTCAAGAGAAAGAACACTGTTGTTTGGAAAGACTGGTCTCACAGTCCGACGTGAGAAGAGAGCGTCAGATAGACGCTACAGCAGCTGGTGCTGGGAGCAGTTGTTAGTTTAGGAGAGCAGATGCTACTGTTACTGTTACTGCTACTGTTACTGTTACTGCTACTGTTACTGCTACTACTACTGTTACTACTGCTACTGTTACTGCTACTACTACTGTTACTACTGCTACTGTTACTGCTACTACAGACCCTTCCTGACCCAACAGGCCACACAGCTTCTGGTTCAGGCTCTCATGGTGTCACGCATCGACTACTGCAACTCTCTTCTGGCGGGTCTCCCTGCAGGTCCAGTCAAACCTCTACAGAGGACCCAGAATGCAGCAGGTCTGGTCTTCAACCAGCCCACAGAGCTCATGTCACTCCTCTGTTCATCTCCCTTCACTGGCTTCCAGTTGCAGCCAGGATCAAATTCAAATCTCTCCTCCTGGCTTACAAAACGCTTACAAGAACGGCTCCGGCCGACCTGGACTCCCTGATCCAGGTCTACTCTCCTTCGCGCCCTCTTCGCTCTGCATGTGAGAGACGTCTGGAGCTTCCAGCCCAGCTCGGCTCTGAACCTCCAGCCAGACTCTTCTCCTCTGTTGTTCCCAAATGGTGGAACGAACTTCCTAACTCTGTGCGTTCCGCCGAGTCTCTTTCTACTTTCAAGAGACAATTGAAGACTCAATTGTTCAGAGAACACCGAGGGTCTTAATCCGACCCCATGTTCGGGGAAGAATAGATCAGGTGTTCTAAAACCCAGCGCTTATGGACCACTGACTAAGTTGACAAACACACACACACACACACACACACACACACACACACACACACACACACACACACACAAAAAGGGGGGGGGGGGGGTAGTGGCTCCTCTTCTGCAACTTGATGGCAACTCCCTTGACCAATCGCACTTGAAGCAATTGAAGCATTTACTGATGGTTTCTTTCTTTCTTATGTCTGTATTCTTGCTTGTGTTGGACGTCGCTTTGGACAGAAGCTTCTGCTGAATGAAATTGTAGAATTGTACTGTTACTACTGCTACTGCTACTACTACTGTTACTACTGCTACTGTTACTACTGCTGCTGTTACTACTGTTACTGCTGTTACTGCTACTGCTGTTACTGCTGCATGGCCGGTTTCACTGCTGTTCATGCTGCTTGTTAAAGAATCAAAGTCAGGCTGTTATTTTCATATCAGCTCAAATTCCACAGACGTCTGTGATTGCACAACACAAAGCAAAGAAATTCCAATTAGGAACTCACACAAACACAGACAAACACATACACACACACACACACACACACACACACACACACACACACACACACACACACACACACACACACACAAAACAAACACACAGACACAGACACAGACACACACAGACACACACACACACACACACACACAAAAACACACAGACACAGACACACACAGACACACACAGACACACACACACACACACACACACACACACACACACACACACACACACACACACACAAAGAGAGACATGTTATCAGCGTGTTTGACCTCAACCTGCTGTTTGTGGGGGGTCTCTGAGCTGTGTGTGTGTGTGTGTGTGTGTGTGTGTGTGTGTGTGTGTGTGTGTGTGTGTGTGTGTGTGTGTGTGTGTGTGTAAATAATTGCCTAACCACGAGGTCAGTGTTAAGCTGAGGGTTTGTTGTTCCTGAAACTGAGAGCTGGAGAGCACAGCACCGTCCACTTCCTCCAGCGACTCACCGAACACAGAAAACACAGCAGCATTATTACGCCACAAGCTAACGAGAAAAACCTGAAGTCTGATCACCACACCGCTCAAATCCTGCCCCAGAACCAGGGGAACCATATTCTGCAAACCCAAAAAGACATCCCCCCTGGCTTTTTGTAGAGACTACAGGAAATCCCCAAGAGACGGCAGTAGCTTCACCAGCGTCACATTTATTCAAACGGTTCCTTTGCTGTTTGAAGTGGAAATTTTCTGACATAAACTGATAAAATGGTGAAGTTAAAAAAAAAGTAGCCCAGTGCTCCAAAATGTATTTCTCTTGTGCAAAAACAGAATCACACAGAAGTGGAGGTGTTTTCCAGTGTTTAACTCATTGTAGATTCATTAATTTAGTGAACAAAAGTAAAAACAGATCATCAGCAGATTCCTCGTGTCGTGTCCTCCTGTCCTCCTGTCCTCCTGGTCTTCCTCGTCTGTTCGGCCAGATTTTGCTGCAGAGCTGAACTTTCCCAGCTTCATTCTCCGCTGGCACGCCGCTGCAGCTCTGCAGACTGTCCACATCTCGTCCCAGCGGTAACGACCACCGCTAACAGAGGGATGTCTGTGAAGGTACGTTGGCGCTTTGGGATTTTCTGTCTGACAGAGCGGGGCAGGCAGTCCTGCTCCACCGCTTGACAGATTAAAAGGGAAGAAGAACATCCTGACAGATCGGTACACTGGAGCAACGCCAGAGGCCCGGAGCAGCGCCTCATTAGCAACATTAATGGTCTGCAGAGCAAGATGAGCACAACCCAAACGTTTTAGATCCTCCGCGGAGAAAGAGATGCATGGGCAGATCTGATGTATTAAATTCAATATTTTTTCCATGCCTGTATCAAACTACAAAGCATTATGGGATTGATCCACTGAAATCAACCAGGTCACATCGGGCTATATAAACCGACTTTATTCAGAGTTCATGTAAACGAGCCGATCTGATCCACGAATCGGAACGAATGTGATCTGATCGGTAAAACAGTGACCAGGTAAAGGCAGCGCGTGACAACTGGAACAATATAATAACAATGATAATAAAACGGGATGAATGCAACGATGGGATGTAGAAAAAAATTACTATAGTTTTCATGTTCATTCCATGGCCGTGAGCACACAAGCCAGAATTCCTTGATCTGAATCTGATCAATAGTTCATTCTTTGTGAGTGAGACATATTTATGTAGATTAGACTATAATTTTTGATTTTTTGCCTTTTGTTTTGGGTGTTTCTGCAGTTTACACAGAAAACGTGAAACAGCGACTTCCCTGGACCTCAGTGCCGAAGCGGTCAGATTCCGGGCGTTTTGTTCATGCCAGTCAGTATTTTCTCTGTCTTTTCAGTGAGAAACCGTTTGGATTAACATGGATTAAAACTAAAGCTCGGGATGTGGAACAGAGGGTCCTTTAGTGACCTTTTGTTGTGTAAAAATAGCAAATTAAATGAAATGCTTCACTCAAGATCGCGCTGTTTTGGTGGGAGTAATGGACGCTGAGACCCAAGCAGAAAGAAGAACTTTCCAGGAGTGAAAGACGACATGTTTCCTTCACAATTCTTCACATTTTTCAGGCATGCTGTATTTCAAGGTGTATTTAAAATGGAATTTTGCTGAGGTTGTGCTTATTTTTCTTCAGGCATGTCAATTTTTTTTTGTTTCAACTGAAACAGCAATCAAACCTGTTGAAAGGGAATAATTGATCCTGCAAGTCGTGTGAGGCACAGTTCAGACAGAACAAGCAAGTGGTGAATATCTTAACTATTTATCAGACAGAAAATCTGCACACACACACACACACACACACACACACACAGAGAGCTTTCAATACACAAATACGATCAAGCCCTGAGTGAGGTCAACGACCTGCTTCCTTGGAACTGCTCTAATTAATGGTAAGTATCCAGCAGCCAACAAAGGAGGCTTATCTGGCTGCGAACATGCCTTCCCTCCAGCCTGTGTGAGTGTGTGCAGAGAAAAACACCAGCAGCACGTCTCCAGCCAGAAACCCCACGACAAGCTCTCCACCACTGAGAGAATTCAAGCCAGTCAACTCGGTTAAAAACAGCACACACACACAGCAGAGCATTCAACAGGTCCAGCAGTCCTAAAACACACACACACACACACACACACACACACACACACACACACACACACACACACACACACACACACACACACACACACACACACTTTTAGACTGGTTTGCAGGATCCATTTCCATATTTTATCAAAGCAAAAGCAATGTGAAGAATCATTTCTTCATTGGCTCATTTCCGGTGAAGATCATGCAGTGTATCAGAACACACACTGTGGCCCCTCCCACTCATTCATCACACGCATTGGCTAAGCCCCGCCCCCAAATGTAATCAAACCAATAGAATTCAACTACCAACTACATGTAACTCAGAAATTCTGGGTATTAAACTTGTTTTCTGGACTGTTTAATAAAATTTAGATGTCCCCTGGGACACATGCACCAGCATCACGAGGAATCCCCTCACGGTCAGCAATCCCACTGGTTCCAATGTCGAGTCGTACGATAGCAAACACATAACGCTAGCAGCGATGAGCTTCCTTGAATAAGTGGGCGTGGGGAAAATGGACGCTGTTGCTTTTAAAGGTAGTGAAGGTCAAATGAATGACGTCTACAGTGCGGAATCGAACAAGGACTTTTTATCTGTGGACTGAACCACTATACCACTCTGCATCAGATCAGCCGTTTTAGGATGAAGAAACATAAATAGTCCAACATCACGGCAACAAGTGATCCCACAAAACTGTTGAACTGGATCTGGGCCGCAATCCCTGGATTGACCCCTGACCTCTGAGGCTCCGCCAATGGAAACAATGCAGAGCGCAACGGTAATCTCTTTTGGTCTAATGAGGAGCATGGAACGACCACACTCACTGTGTGTGTGTGTGTGTGTGTGTGTGTGTGTGTGTCAGGAACAGAACTGTGGAGGGATTTTGATCAATCCAGAGGCGTAATTTCCGCAGGGTTGGTGGGTTATGAAAACCCACGGGCCCCGCTGGCGCCCCGACGCTCCATGTTCCGAGTGGGCACGGAGCTCTGTGCTCTCCGAGCGCTCCGACGCTCTGTGTGAGCACTGCAGCGTTCGGCACCACTCGGCCAAGAACAGGACGTCCGTCCAAAACGATAAGATGAGAAGAGGACTGGTCAGCGAGGCTGCCGAGAGGCCAACAGCAGCACTGAGGACAGTCCTGGCTGGGTCCTACAAGAGACAACAGTCTCCCGTCTCCTTCATGTGTCTGGGCTGTGGGGCGGGGCGGCAAGACGGGAAAACATCCAATGTGGCTTCATCTGAAATCTCCCAAACACATGAGTTAAAATGTGTTCTGGTCTGATGAAACCGAGGCTGCACTTGTTGGACATAATTCCAAAAGGTCCATTTGGCACAGAAACAACAGCATGGCTACAGTGAAGCACGGTGGAGGCAGCATCATGCTCCGGGGCTGGAGCTGGGGCCTCAGTCTCATTGGGGTCCTGGGCGTTTTTAATTGGTGTTGTAAAACTATTCTGAACCACCAGAGGGAGCATTAAGTCATTCTATTGCTTCCTGCCTCCAGTCAAGAACAGAAGCAGCAGGATTACTATTGCAACAACACATCATCAGTAGGGTAAAACTAACCTGTCTCACGACGGTCTAATCCCAGCTCACGTTCCCTATTCATCCCTCTATTAAGGGTTTTATTTTATTTTTTTAAAGAATAGACTATTGTCCCAAGCTTGCGGTGAACTGATGGAAGAGGCGGCGCGGGGTTTCAGCCTGGACCTGCAACGTTCTCACTTTGATCTGCAGCCCCAGGACGCCGCCGCAAGACCTGATCAGCAGGGGCGTTGCTTGGCACTGAGAACATTGGGGGCTGAGCCCAAACCCTTATGAGGAAGTTTGGGGGATCCTACCCAGGAAAAAAGCTCCGTGCTTTTTTGAGCCTTGTTGCGTCTTGTCAAATACTGCCAACATGTACTTCAAAATGTGTCAAAATTAAATTAGATTATATTGATAGAAACAGGCTGATGCACTTACAGTTAATACAGGAATTAAAACAAAAAATAAATATTTTGTAAATATTTTGTCTAAAGCCAAGTCATATTCCCCCTCATTTTTTTAAAAATTGTTAGAAGTTATATGATCTGCAATTTTTAGTTTGCTTTTTTTTTCTAACGCCAGACCATGTGAAAAAGTTGAGTGATTTTGAGTGATTATGCCTACAGACTATATCAGGAGCAATATTCCCCCCAAAAATGCACATCAAGTCAGTTTAAGATTAAATATATTTAATTTTGAGCCATTTTAACTTTTACTTTACCCCCCTCCCCCACTGTGTTGTGTTGCACCTCTGTCTCTGCAGCTCTGTTCTCTCCGTCTGCTCACCCCTTCCTTCCTTTGAATCTGCTGCCAGAAAAACAAAGACATGTATGCTGAATGGCAACAGAACATGTTACGTAAATGAAACATTTTAAAAACATTTCTTTTTTTCACTTTGACAATTTTCAGATAAATGTAATTCAGTGTTGCTGTACCTTTCACTTTTCCAGACTGCTGGTGTTTCCTGCCACAAGTCATGTTTCTCTCTGTCACACATCTTCTGAGAAAAAAAACAAAAAAAAAAACAAACTGATTTGAGTCACACATTTTCAGATGAAGCTAACTTACCGTGCTGTAGGTTTTACCTCTCCATCTGATTCTCTCTTCTCTTTCCCTCCATCACTTGCTGCTCTCCACTGACTTGCTCCTTTTTCTCTTTCACTTGTCTGTTTCCTTGTTTCACTTGCTTCTTTCCTTGTTTCACTTACTTATTCCCCTCATTCACTTAGAGGCTTATGAACCAATAGTGTAAAAACTAAAAATACAATACATTTTCTCTCTTCCTCTCATTTGTTTTTTTTTCTCCTCCTCCATCATCTGCTGTCTTCTCTCCTTTTTAGCGCTTTGAGGCAGGAAGTATTAGGCTGAAACACCTTGGTTTTAGCTTTGCAAATCTATCTATGACCTCCCCGTGGTCAACATCAGCCAGCATCTCCCTCTCAGTTGACATTACAGCCAAATGACTTAACCGCTCTTGACCCATTGTGTTTCTCAGCCATGTGTGTAGTCGTCTGAGGGCAGTAAAAGATCTTTCACGACTGCAGCTGGTGACTGGAATTGTCAAGGCAGCTTGGAAGATGGCCTTGAGGGAGGGGAACATATCTCTGTCCAAAAGGGAATACACACTCTGAATGGTGGGTCGGTCTGTTTTTCTTTCAAGGAAATTTTTGGCGACGATAATTTCTTCAGGTATGATGGGGATGCTGAAGTGTTCAGCCAGATGTTTGAGTGCCTCTTCCTCCAAGAAATGCTCTGAAGCAGGTTGACATCCCTGTATACCAGTCAAGATTTTTTGCCCAACTCCAGAAAACCTGTTGTGGCACTCCCTCAGCATTCTGTCAACCTGTTCAGACCCGGCTGGGCTCACTTACCGCTCCTGTTGTGGAAAAGGCTGCCTGGAAGTGAAATGTCCATCAAAGCATCGCAGCAGCACGGCGCTATAGGTTATCAGGGCACGGACTTTTGTCTGGACTTCAGTGACGGCATTTTGTCTTGAAGAAGACAGTAATACTACAGCCAGACAGACTCACATCTTTGTGAGGCTGCAAAGTTTTGTGACTTAGTTGTGTGGACGCCGATGGACTGCAAGGTGCACATTGTTTTCCTTCGTTTTATTTGCAGTGGTATTTGTTTATGCACAATCTAATCGTACTTTAAATAGTTGCAGTGATATTTGTTTGCGCAAAGACTTTTGCACCTTATTTGAACTGTAACTGTAACTTTAACAGTGTCGCTGCTACACAAGAAGGTTGGTAATAAACAGAAAAGACTTTGAAATAAGGAATGGTGACATTATTGCTGGGTAAATGGCACGATCTCACAGAATTTTTCCCATTAAAATGAAGTTTCATAAATAGCTACTGAGCTACAATATTTATTTTCACATAGTCTTATTAAAGGTGCTGTAGGCAGGATTTTGCTAGTCAATGCTAATGTTTCTGTGTTTTCTTTGGATTAAATGTTAGAGTACCCATTGATAATCCTTTAGGAGTGTAGCATAACTGCTCTACCGCGAGGGTGCAGCGTCTCCATCTGTCTCTGTTCTGAGCTGAAAAGGAATCTCCACAGCTCCAGGTATCTTTGACCAATCAGAAGAGCCCCTGAGGCTCTAACTGTGATTGGTCGAGGGGTGTTTGTCACACGTTCTTGTGGGAGGGGCTTAACTTGCGTAAGGTCGTGATGTCAGAGAAAACAGGACAGGATTGGCTGTGCTGGGTTTCAAATCGCCATCTTAGATGGGTCAAATCACCATCTTGCTTAGGTAACCCTAAGCAAGATGGCGGAGATGCGGAATCCTGCCTACAGCACCTTTAACTTAATAAAGTAGAGGCTGGGTTTTGTCACCATATGAGCAGTAACAGCTGAGGAGGTTTACCTGTCCTGGACATAATGAAATGTTAAGGATAAATATTATAATGAAGCAGAGGAAGACTGTTAGCCATCAATTTTATTTACAGAAAAACAGAAGTTGGTCACCTATAATCAAGATAAAAAAACAAGCGGTTCTTCTCAGCACACATGGACTTAATTTCACTATTCATACGTTCACAACGGACACACTGCTCATTCTCAATGTCGTTCGGTTGTGGAGCTTGATACACATCAGGTGTGTGAGGTGCAGGTGTAGCAGGTGTAGCAGGTGTAGTAACTGCCGTCACAGTCTCCTGTCTGCTTTTTCTCCGTTGGAATCTTTGGAAATCCACATCTTTCACCTCCGTGTGTCGAGATGTAAGTGCATGTCAACAGGTTCAGTCTGGATGAGTTTCGTTCACTTCATCAGCAGGTCTCCCTGAAAAACACACACGCCCATTATGACTTTAACATGAGGTCAGTTACAGTGTCCTCTCAAAGTCAATGTCCTATGAGGGAGGACAATTATGATGTAAATTCAGAAGTAATCTATAAGGAAGTGGAGGAAAGAGAGAGAGTTTGCTTTGCTACTACTGCCCTGAGCTAGCGTGGCTAACGCTAGCAACCAGCTAACACTACTGACACCGCAACATGGGTTAGCTCCAGCAGAGACAAAAATGACATGTACCCACGGAAGATAATTGAATTTTTCATCAACAATGACCACAAACTCACCTGTTGGCTGCTCATGGCGCGTTGTACTGGGGCATCTGATGCATGGTGCTATGCATTAAACGGCATCAACAGCGCCACCTCCTGTTGTGGCATGTAAATTACACAACAGTTCTCGGGTATTGAAATTTTATTTTCAGTGAAACAACATTGTCTCTGTCCTCAAAATGAAAACAATTTATAAAATAAACAAAAACTGCATTTATGCAAACTTAAAAATGCCTGTGTCGTGCCAAAACTTGATTTTTCCAAAAAGTGATTTCCGGTTCGTGAAATCAGTTTTTGGCAAGCAAAATAAGCTGATTTTGACATTGTAATGTCTTTGCTCATTTTTCAAGTGGTATAAAGTACTGGTTGTGTTCAAATGTTGTAAATCTGACTCTGCTGTGTTATATTAAATAATTTCCGGGCAAAATATCCCTCTGTATACAATACCAGAGGCATGAATTCATTTTTGGCAAGCAAAATAAGGTGATTTTCACATAATGTCCCTTTACTCAATTTTCAAACTGTACAAAGCACTGCCTGGGATCAAATCACTCTGTTGAGCGATCTAGTAATTTTGGTGCAGAAAAAAAGAAACCATAGAACAAGGCAGCTGGGCGTACAGGAGGCTATCACATGCAAACACATAGAAACATCGTCCGACGATCATAAACAAACTTGTTTGAGCCTGATGGAGACTGCTGCAGAGACCCAGAAGCTGCGCTTCAGCTGTCTGCAGAGCAGAATTCAGTTTTTGGCACAACATGGCTCTGTTTCTTCTTCTTTTTTTATATATATATTTTTTTAAATATTTTTTTTAATTTCCTTTCCTCACTCATGGGGCGCAGCGGACTATTCAGCCAATCATTACTGTTGTTCTGAGGCCAGCTCACATTTAGAAAAGCACGATTGGCTTGAAACTTGTCACATGGAAAGAAATGCCTTCAGCGTTCACAAAAAAAATCCGACAGACAGCTGCGACAGGCTGATTACAACCAATTACAACCACACTTTGACGGAATGGTCAAATTATCGTATATTTGGCCTTTTTTGGGATTATTTATCGTACATCGTACAGAGGGCAAAATTATCGTACAAACACGATAGTTATCGTACACCTGGCAACACTGCCTCTCACTGAATCGTGCGCGCCAGTGGTTTACATCAGGACGCAACCCCCCTCTGATTGGTCTTCTTGACGTGGAGACCTCATCCTGTGTTGCATTCACTGAAAATGGAAAACTACAATGTCTTTCGTGGCTCATTAATGTCCAGTTATCATTATGTCTTCTGAAGTTGAATGATCCGGGGCTAAAGAAAGAAACATCCGGGGCTTTAGCCCCGGATGTCCAGGTCAGGCGACGCCACTGCTGATAAATGACCTGCAGTGGCCAGTCTCCAGACCAGGACCCTGCAGTGGTCCAGACAGTCTCCAGACCAGGACCCTGCAGTGGTCCAGCCAGTCTCCAGACCAGGACCCTGCAGTGGTCCAGACAGTCTCCAGACCAGGACCCTGCAGTGGTCCAGCCAGTCTCCAGACCAGGACCCTGCAGTGGTCCAGCCAGTCTCCAGACCTGGACCAAAAGGATAATCTTTGGAGGGAGCTGATAGTCTGTGTTGCCCAGCAACAGGTCTGGAACCTGAAGGATCTGGAGGTCTGAATGGAGGCGTGGGCCAAACCACAGGAAACATCTGATCTCTGTTATTGCGTTCTGTTTCTCTGATGTATCAAATACTTGTGTCATGCAATGAAATACTAATTAATCATTTCAAAATCTTCCAATGTGGCTTCCTGGACTTTATTTCAGGTTCCGTCTCTCACAGTTGAAGTGCAGCTGTGATAAAACTGACAGAATCCGGCATGCTCTGGAAGGGAACCCTGAATCATTTCATCTCTGGATATTATGAAGAAATGTGCTCTTATTATCCAAACTCCAGTCAGGTCACTGATGATGATAAACAAATGGAAGCTGATGCTGGGTGTATATCAGTGGAAAGATGGTACTGAAAGACTGAGAAGTGGTAGCTCTTTATAAAAACTGCTGCGACTGTTCAGCACAGCTTGTTTTATAACGCTGATATTTCTCCATTGCATCAGGTATGAAGTTGGTCTTGCTATATGAGCCTGTTTCTGCAGATTCTGCTCAAATGTCCAGAATTAAACATCAACATGAGGTCTTTATTCACCACACATCACAACTCCATGTTGTACAAAGACACAAAGCATGAGCACGTAAAAAGGTGCATTAAGGAGTTTTTCAACTTTAAAAATACTTATTTTCCACCATAAATATGTTACACAGTTTTAATGATGTGTACAATGTGCCCTGACATATTCATTACAAGTACCTCCAACAGCGCTAAATTGTCACTTGAAAGTTTCAGTGCCGGTCCGGCACCAGAGTTTTTTTGGGGGAGAGTTTGAAAGGAATGACGTAATGCGCGCTCCGGCTGGTTAGGTTTCATTTTGTCCGCCATTACTCCAGATGCTTAGTGAGCAACAACTGAGCAGGATCTTCCAGAAAGTCAGAACAGACTGGCTTCTAGCACTGCCACAGCTCCACACAGACTCCACCAGGCAGAAGACACTTACATTTTACTGGAGCGCTGCTAAAAGAGCGAGGAAGGAGTTCCCCTCTTCCGTGCACGGGAGCCACAAGCACGAGTTTTTCACTAAACTGCATTATGCCCAAAGCCTGCAGGGGGTGCTGTTTTGCATAAAACGTGCAAACTCCTTAATGCACCTTTAAAGAATAACATATGAAACGACTGAATATTACATATTCACCAAATACTCTGAGGTTCAGGTTCCAGCCCTGCGACAGACTGGCGAACTGTCCAGGGCATACCCTGCCTTCGCCCACAGCAGCTGGGATTGGCTCCAGCCACCCGCGACCCCGAAAGGGATAAAGCGGTAGAAAATGAATGAATGAATGAATGAATGAATGAATACTCTGAGGTTAGGTATTAAAACTATTGCAAATATGTAATGCTGAAGTATTATGCAGGAATTGGTGTTGATGGGACAACCTGGTCATACTTCTGTTGTATTCTGGTGGGTGGGCAGTGCCGTAGTGCAGTTTGTGAATGAGTGAATGAGAGCTGAATTCAGGACTAACATCACTTTTACATGATTATTGTTTGAAGCTGTTTTCAGCAGAACCTTTCATCTGATCCCTTCTTTAAAGGCTGAGTAAAGACGTGTCAGTCTCTTCTTATTCCTGTCTCCCTCAGTTTGTATGGGACTGATCCAGCCAGGGGACGGTGAAGTTACCAGGGACAGACAGCCGGTGTCTTTCAGCTGCCGTCTGTCTCGTCTGGGTTTGCTGCTCTGGGTGTTGGACTACGTGATCTGAGGAGGAAGCCGGTTGGTCGGAGTGGTCACCAGTTCACCTCCGAGAGCCAGAACCTCCAGAGTCAACGGCCGTCAGGACAGCCGGGCTGCCTGAACATCCCGAGTCCAGCTCTCTGCTCGCTCTGGACAGCCTGTGAGACGTGGACAGCCTGGACGTCCTGCTAACGCTGGAAGAGTAAAGCAGATTCACAGCTGTGAGAGGAGTTTTTTTCATCATTAATAAAGAGACTGCTGCTGAAGCTTGGACCAGACGAGACCTAAACTGAACTAAAACGAATCAGGATTAACAGTGAAAGCTGTCCCAGGCTGTCCTCGTCCTCTGGTGGTCCTCGGTACATGACAGGTCCTCACCTGCTCTGTGGAGCTGCAACGTCTGAAAAGCAGTGAGATGTGAGCGACGCTGGCGAAACATCTCAGAGCCTGTTCCCGGCGTTTCATCAGGCGACACATTGGAACAGAAACAGGAGTACTGGCAGCGTTTTCTGGACTTCCTCTGAACCAGTCCTGAGCTGTGAAGCCATGGATGATGCCAGGTTGCATTGCTGTAATCACATCTTATGCTACAGTTAGCTCCTGAAGCCTGAGAAGCCATGTGACCCCCTGTACCTTCATGCATTCACGTACTGTGTGTTCCCTGTGTGGCAAAATGAGAGACAATCCCGGATCTGATGGCACGGGTAACATGGTGGCTTTGGGACATCTGAAACACATCTGACCCTTCTCACCTGAGGGGGATCTGACGGGCTTCAGTCCCTCTCCATGCCCTCACCTCCTCCCAGGCTCACTTCACCAGGTGGATGCAGACCTCTTCCCAGCTGGTCCCGGACCCTGACCTGGAGCAGCATCCTGGAGGTGGAGTCAAACATTTACAGAGCAGAAGCCCCTGCTCCATAATAAATCACACATTTCTCTAAAAGAGGTCCCAGCTCCGCCGCGTTCAGGGTCTCAGCTCCTTAAGGTGTGATATATGATACATGTCTACAGCGGGGTGTCCGCTACATCACGTCATATTTTCAAACAGCAGGGGGTCCATGCGTGCGCTTTTATTTTGAAGGAAGGATCGTGCGTTTTCCTGCACTTTTTTGTGCACTTTTCTGGAGCAGGGGGCAGAGCGCTGAGCCCGCTGAGACCACCGGACCCTCCTCGGACCCTCCTCGAACCTCCGGGTGTCTCCGCGTCCATCCACAGCGGCTCCTCTCACGTGCTGCCGGGGGCGCGCGCTGCTGCGCGGAGGACGCACAAAGCGGCGCAACGAGGAGCTCCAGACACGCTCCCAGGGCTCCGGAGACTTGCGGAGGACCATCGGAGGGTTTTTTTCTTTCCAGCCTTCACGGATCTTGGCTCGCGCCTCTTTTCGTCCTCACTCTGAGGATCTGCACCTCCGGACTCCAACATGCACCTCCTGGGAGTCTCTCTGTTCCTGGCTTTCCTCCTCTACACCAACCTGGCCACGCGCACCGACTACTATGATTACTACGAGGAGCGCACGGACGAGCCGGTAAGTGGGGGCGTGGGGGGCACCGCGGGGGTTCGGGGTCCGTCTGAGGGGTCTGAGGTTCCCCTGCGGGGTTCGGGGACCAGCAGAGGGTCCTGTGCAGGAGGGTTCAGGTTCGATCAGATGATGAGAGTCGAGCTGGAGCAGCTGCCTCCACCTCCAGTCGTCTCCAGTTCTCTTAACATCTATCAACATATTTACAGTTTTATTACTATTATTGAAATACTTCCTAATATAAATAAATAAATACTTAGTTGCCAATTAAATCTATTAATTTAAATGCATCAGATTGTGCTGGGATTTTTTTTTTAAATAAGTGCACTATAAAAGTTTCCATTTTTTTGTGGTTGATTTTAAATGTTTTAAAATCATTTTCTGAAATTTTTTAGGGTTTTTCTGAATTCAGGGACTCAACTAAATCATGAACCATTCATTCCAATGGGACTGTCCATCAGGACATCTGGAGTGGAAACAAATAATCCTGCTGAAACGAAGACATTGGGTAATGGGGGTTGCATAATGACTGAGCATCTTTTCCAGTTTGAATCTTTTGACTTGTATTTTAAACGGACAGCTCCGGTCAGGATCTGGATGTGATCAATTGCAATGCTCAGGATAAACAATAATGGAATCAATGATCACTGTTCATGAAAGTGGCGCTCTGGAGCCTGTCAGAGCGGCGGAGACGTCAGGACCAGTCCAGACATGACACTGAGTTGTTTTTAAAGGTTTTTAAAAGAAACTCTCACTGGACAGCTTTGTCATTTCAAACTACTAAAATCATTCCTGTAGAGATGATATTTATCAGTGAGTTGCAGGTTCAATTCCATATCTGTCCACATGTTGAAGTGTCCTTGAGCAAGACATTGAAGCCAGAGCTGCTCCCAGTGGAAGGACAGAGTGTGTGAATGTGTGTGGATGGGTGAATGTGACGGAGTCCTCGGTGAGGCGTTCCCTGGTCACATGATGCTCATGCTGTACCAGGAAGTGCTGCAGACCATTCGTCAGCTGGACCAGTTTCTCCAGGAGGCGAAGAAGAAACGTTCCCTCAGTTCAGAGTCGGATCAGAAAGAGTCTGAGACACAGTGTCCTCATGAGGGGACGTTACCTGAGAGACGTGGACAGCGAGGAGTCTGACAGGAGAAGGGGTCAGGACTGGTCTGGAGCTGGACTGTGTTCAGAGGAGGGATGGACATGGACCCCATCCGGCAGCTGTCTGTGAGCACCGCCTTTTCAAACAGGAGGTGAAGCGTGCGGTCGACTTAAAGCCCGGGAACACATCTTGAGCACCTTCATCCTCTGAAGAAGACGAGCGTCTCTCTGCTAAACGGGCAGCGCTGTCTCCCAGTCCTCGGCTGGCCGATGAGACGGAGGTGTCTCCGGGTCTCAGAGCGCCGGGAGCCAGCAGGAGAAGCTGTGATACTGCCTCCTGAACGGTTTGCATGAACACAGTGCTGACTGTCAGAGGACATCCCGTCTGGATGCAGCACAGCAGGATGAGGCTGCTTCCACCTGAAGCTCGTGAAGACAACATCAAGCCGGGAGCAGGTTAGTCAGGTGACCACAGCAGCCCAGATGAAACAGCTGATCGTTAATAATCTTCAGTGAGACGGCAGGCAGCTCTGCCCTGCTGCTCATGTTTACACTGACGTGCACGGACTGCCAGACAGCCGTCTGCCTATCGTCCAGCCACAGCCGTCCGTCTCCTGTAGACTGGACGTAAAGAGCACACCGTCTCTGCGTTTCTCTGAGAATCTCATCCTGACGTTGTGTTTCCTTCTCGTGGGCGGGTCTCCAGCGTTTTCGTGCACGGTGGAGTGTCAGAGCGTACACGCTGCAGCTGGGTCAGCAGCTCCCATCCTTTCCAGGCTTCAGGTCTTCCTCTGGGAGCGGAGGTGGTCTGGCTCGACGTGGCGCTCGCCCCTGGTGCAGCTGTCAGAGGACGGCGGCTTTAACCAGCGGCGCCACTCCAGTGGTCAATGTGAGAACTGCAGGAACGCAAAAATGAAGAGTTAGGGTTAAGGTCTCTGCAGAACGACGAGTCGTACCAGAGAGCAGAACTTCTAATAATCACGGAGAATGAATCTCTATTGTCAGTGATTGGGATTGATCAAGTTAATTAATTCACCTTTTAGGATTTATCCTTGCATTAGACAAGCTCCCTTCACACCAAAGTCCCGATGATCATTGCAGCATTTCCTGCTGGAGGTGTGCAGGACGACCGGAAGACGTAAAGGATGTCAAATTTATCTCAGTCCTAATTGTATTTACAATCCAGTCACTTTAAAAAGCACTAGCTGCTCTGTAAACCCCGCAGTGAGGTCCATGCCACCCTGGAGTTTGTGTTTTCGGGTGTTTTCTTCTCCTCTTATCTCTGTTCACATTCCAGGGTTCATTCGCTGATGTGTTTGGCCTCACACGAGCCAAAACAAAAGGTGCGTTAGTAACAGTCGGCGGTCGGGGTGAAAAGCCGCCTTGGATTGTGTTTTCCTAACTGATTGTTGTCATCTGGAAAGGCCAGATGCAGGAAAAGGCTGAGCTGCAGCGTTTCACAGCCAAAGCCTCTCCGTCTGAGACGCCGGGCGGCAGGACGGGAAACGCTGCCGCTGGTTCCGCCGGCCGCTTTATAAACTGTCACTTTATCGTTTCCCGCTCAGAGGAGAACACAGACCGTCCGCTGGCTCCGGGTGTTCTCCCCCCGTCCGCTGGCATTGTAGAGCTGCACTGAGACGCCATTGAAACAGCTTTCCTTTAAAGTCCTGCCAGCGCCGCAGACCGGACTGAATCAACAGCGAGGGAGAACGAGGCGGAGGGGGCGGAGCCTTCTGCGGCGGGGGATTAGGACGGCCTGCTTTCAAATTAGCACAAGGAAAGAGTCAATGGAGGCAGGTGTCACTGGGGTCAAGTGTGTGTGTGCGTGTGTGTGTGTGTGTGTGTGTGTGTGTGTGTGTGTGTGTGTGTGTGTGTGCGTGCGTGCATGTGTGTGTGCGTGTGTGTGTGTGTGCGTGCGTGCGTGCATGTGTGCGTGCGTGTGTGTGTGTGCGTGTGCGTGTGTGTGTGTGTGTGTGTGTGTGTGTGTGTGTGTGTGTGTGCTCGGGGGTGCTGAGCAGTAGAAGCAGGCATCTGATCACGGCAGGGCTTTAATTGGGACGATGAGCTCCTCCCTCTGCCCCTGCTGGTCGTGGCGTTCGGAGAAACCGCAGCCGGACACTCGTCACGTCTGCTAGCATGCTTCCATTTGCCGTTTCAGTCGTTTCCGTCCACATCTCTACCCGGCCTCAAAGCTGTGAGCACAGATCGTCTTCTGTTTGGTGAAACTGAACGTTTCGGTAGCGAAGCTGAAGACGACGGCCTCGTTTAGCGCCGCAGTGAGACAGAAACATCAGCCGCAGTGTGAGGTCTGGCTAGCTGCTGAAGCTAGCTGATCTGATCAGCTGATCAGATCCTCTAATAACTCCTGTCGGCCAGAGGCCCGTTCAGCTGGTTCAGTCTGTGAACCTGAAACCATACAGAATACTCTCATTACTAGTCACACAAACAATGTAGACTGGAAAAGGCGCTAGCACATTAGCGCTGACATGTTGCCACTAGCTAGCTGTGTTGTGTTATTTCAAGAATTCTAATTGTCTTCTGGTCACACTGCCCCCTTTAGGTTTGACATGCTCATAGCAGCTTAGCTAGGTGTTCATGTGGGTTTGTGTAAATGACGATTTCTTTGAACATAGAGGAGAAATATCTCCTATAGCTCTCCAACCTAGAAATACCAGGCTACACGTAAATGTAGTCGATGACCAATTAAATTAAGCGATTATTCAATGCGATAATTCATCAGAGGGGAATGAAACAGGCCAAGTTAGATTCCTACCATGACTAGTGTGATTTGTGATAAATGAGGACGAAGGGTTTTCATTTTTCCACAGTGGGCAAGTTGTGTAGGTGACACAATGCTTGAATTATGGTTCCACGACAGAACCGTGAACTTTCTTCTGTCGATGTTGGTAAATCGAGGTGGGACATGTATTTGGACTGGAGTTCAGGAGGGTCCCTGGCTTTACAGGCAGCGTGGGTCAAGTCTGATCAATGGCAGGCTCACGCCCTGTTTGCCTTTTCAGTTTGTGTCAAATCAGAATGACGTGATGGCCGCCTTCAGTAGTGTTCAAATGAGGGTTTTGCTTGCAATAGAGCTTGTTTATCCATTTATTCTGCTGGAAATGTTTCCATGTTGGCTGCTGTGTCGGAATGAGACACTGTGGAGCTGGATGTGCTGGTGGAGGAAGCTTTCAGTCACATCACAACGTGAGAATAAATTCATTTGAGTTTGGCTAGAAGCAGGATATAGTGTGTTACGACGTTGAAACCAAGGGAAACAAAGAAAGCCAACGTCATGAAAGCAAAAACCGAAGGAGTATATGGCAGTGAAAAGGTCATAAAGTTCCTGGAGAGAAGAGTTCTGCATGGGCGGCGTGTTGCGGGACGTCCTAGCTGCCAGTGGCTAATGCTAGGTGATCTTCTGATGAAGGAACAGAAACCTACGTGCACTTTGCATGTGACAGAACTAAAGAAAAGCACAGCTGCTCTGCAGCTCATCTGTGGTTCAGGTCTGATTTGACCAACTCTTCACTTAGGCTGACAACTTAAAAAAAAAAAGCCCGGTCATCCTCTGTAATGGAGCCTGCTATCGTTTGTCTTCCTGACGTTCCCCGTGGCTCCGTTATTTTTCTGAACCTTTCCTTCCATGTTTTCATTGGCTTCAAGCTTCCAGTCTTGATTATGAGCTATGAAACCCTAACATGTTTTGCTTCATTGCCTTGGAGGTTTTGTGAGTGCAGGTCACGTCAGCCCACTGATCTTTAAACAAACACTATTTAGACGTTTTTCTGCTGTTGGCGTTCTAGAAAAACACCTCTGTGAAGTACTGGATAAAGAGCTTTTTACCACACATGGCAGCACTGAGCAGGACTCTGACTGTGATAAATATCAGAGATTTGAATCTCCAGCATGCCTCTAAAGCTCGGCAGCTCGCACTTTCAGCTGAAGGTTTTCTTCTTTTAATCCCGTCAGTGTTGTGGAGTCAGAGACTGTTGATCACTCTCTTTCAACCTGAACGAGTCATGCTCAAACTCTGCAGGTGGAACACAAACTGTTACTGTTGTTTTGGGGGAAAATAGGAGTAAAGGACTATTTATTACTGTGTGGAAGTGCTGAAGCCTGGAGATGTTTTCAGAAGGCAGGAGGAATGTCCACCAGGAGGATGAGATACCTGAAGGACTTCTCCACTCACAGGTCCTCCTGTACCATGCTACTGTATTATTCATCACCTGAAGTCTTCTTCTTGAGGCCAGCTTGTGCTTTGGCTCATATCTTTCAGGCTTCCTGCAGATGCATTGATCTCCGCTGTTTTCCAGTCATAGATATTAAACGTGACATTACAAGCAGCTGCGGTGGTTGAAATCTGCTCGTAGAAACGGGAAAACATCTTCCACTTAAACTACAGAGTGAGTGTCAGGGCTCCGTTGAACTTTCTGGATGGTTGTTTTGTTTCATTGTCTCCTTTCACACAAGTTTCTCTGATGTTTCTGCAAAACAAGCATTTGAAGTGAAATATTGAGCATCGTTGTGAATGTGTGTGTGAGCAAAGTCGGTGGGAACAATAGGAATAAGACAGCTGTAAGTAGCATTAGCATTAGCCTGTGGCAGATTGAAAGCCTTCAGCTACCCTTTCAGAGCTGAGGGACCGTCTGACCGTCATGTCAAGAGTTTATTTCAGCTCTTCTGTTGGTTTGTTTCACTCTGAACTCAATAATGAATCACTTACTAGTTATTAGAGGTGTCCCCGACTAAGAATTTCCATAGTCGAATCTGATTCGTCCAAGTCTGCCAATAGTCGACTGATGGTCGAATCTATCATCTTGTTTGGCGGAGCGGGGGGAGCGGGGGTGGGGGGGGAGTGAAGCGTGCCTACACTGGGCGTCGGAGCAGCGCAGCACAGTGCAGAGCGGTGGGCACACGGCGCACGGAGCGTCAGTCGGCCCTGATTGCACTAATAAAAAAAAAATTAAAAAAAAAAAAAAAGCAGTGCAGTCAGGTAAAACAACACTTATTTTTTTCCTCCACACTGAAACACAGACTGGAACAAAGTGTCGGTGACTCTAAACATCAAACAAATGAAGTACAGTTCAAATGAGCAGAACCAAACCCTCTTCTAACAAACGGGCTAAAGCATGTCATTTATTTATATCTATAATCTCTGCAGATAAGCTCACATTTTTTGGCTAAACAGTTTCTCACATTATCTGCTCAAATTAAATGAAACAGGCTTAATTGCACTGTGTCGGTCCGTTTCGCAGCGCAGCATCCATGCAAAAACAAACACTAAATTAAATAGAATTAGCCTTTTAGATAAATAAAAATAATAATATAATAATAACCTAAAATATTACAATCAAACGAAATAAAAGTCAGCATTAAAAATGAGAATTGAGTAACAGAACCGTCTTTTATTAGCCCAATTATCTGGCTACTTACCCGTTTAATGTGGAAAGCCATGTTGTTGTGAAGTGATATGAAAGGACACAACTTGCATTTGACTTTTTTTTGGATCATCTTTGACTTGGTCTGAAGTTCTGGTTTTTTTTTTTTTTTTTTTGACATTTTGAGCCTTTTAAAGTTCAGCCAAATCACCACCGAGATGCTGCTCTGTGACGGAGCTCTGCGCAAAATCGGATTGTGCCACTCACCATGGTGATTCATTCACAAACACTAAATAGATAGAATATTGAATAAAACTACAAGTTAAGTAAATTTTTCCACAGTGTATTTGATAGGCTAACATGTATATCAAATAGGCTTTATATCATGTTTATTTGGGAAAAAAAACCCAAGCAATTCTATGTAAAATCAGTCATTCAGCACCCCCATACAGCTGTGATGGAATGGTCCTCGTTTAATAACCACATTTTTTCGATGCTTCGACTGCGTGATTGGCAGTCGAATCAGGCCCCTTCCAACGAATCATCGAATCGTCGACTATCTGAGGACACCCCTAGTAGTTATACCGACTGAAGCTATTCAACTCAGTCTCCTCCTCTGGGTCTGGTTCTGCAGAAAGTCTCCTTTGAGTCTGGTTCTTCAGGAAGCCTGGTGCAGGACTGATACATCCTATCAACCAGCATTGCAAACAGAGCAGATGGGGACAGATCTGAGACAAAACGTCTGTCCCGATCCGGCTCTGCTTGCAGCAGGTCGAGCATGAAGTTCACTCCTCAGGGCTGAAATCCATCGTGTGGAGGCATTTTGGTTTTTATGAACATGAAAACAGAGAGAGCATTGACAGAACCACCCCATGTGTCAGGCGTGTAAAACTAGAATGGAGCACAGTGGGAACATGGAGAGCATGAGACAGCACCGCAGGCGTCCCCCCCCCGGGTTAGAGGAAGAGGAGACTCCGCTTGTTGCTACTAACCAGCGAAGTGAGCAAGGATTCAGAAAACTTCCCCACAGTTCTGACGTGGTGAAGCAAACTGTCGCTACCTTCATTATGTTCTGTCCTCAACAACAGCGGCTTTTGGCTCTGATGCGGACATGGGAACCGAGACCCAAACCGAGATCCAGTTCCTCAGATGTACAGTGAGACCCGAACTGAAGCACTGAGGAAAACATGCAGGATGGCTGCAACGTGATGCGTGCACTGCACTGATATCGATAAAAATAATGGAGATAAATTTGTTTTGCTTCATTCAATGGGTGCTGGCAGATAGACCTTGTTCAAAGGAAATCCTGTTTGGAGGACGAGATGCACCTACAATAGATAATCTATAATCATGATAATCGATGCACTCTGACTTGTAATTGAGTCAAATCATAAGGTGCCAAAGACAGCACACCCCTACTTCTGAGTCTGGTTCTGCAGGTTTCTTCCTTTTCAGACTGAGTTTCCACAGTCTCTGTTTGCTCTGTTAGTTAAGGCACTTTGACAGAACCTGTTGTATTTGGCTCAGCAGAAATATAAAATTGAATCAAGCTGAATTAACTAAGTAAGTACAAAGGATAAAACTTTTTCATTGTGCTGTCATGGTCACACAAAACCCATCTATCACTATCACTATCACTGTATTTTACATTCCTGGCTGCTAGGTGGCAGCGTTGCCCTCATGTCTCAGTCAGCTCTTCCAGGATTAGATGAAGTTGCTAACAAATTATGACTCAGCCAAAAAAAGAAAACAACTTAGAAATTTAAATTAATCCAGCTAAAACCACCCAGACAGATCTTATTGTGATATTAAAACATTTTGATTCTAATTGTATGAATTCACCTACAAGCCTCTTCAAACCTGACGACTGTAGGATCCAACAGAGTCAAGTGTTTGAACAATCTGCAGAACTGAAGCTCTTGTGTTGACGATAATGATCCAAGGAAGAGAAGACAGTGAGCCATTGACTGAGTCATGGGTGGAAAAGCCTCACTGATGCAACAGACAAGCTTTCATGGCTCAAACTGCTCCAGAACGTAATGCTTATTCTGACCCTGTCTGAAAGCAGTAGGAAGTTTGGAATACTTAACTGGCGGTCCTAATGTTCTGGTCGGTCAGTGGATTACGATGCAGTGGATCAGATCACATTATTCTTACGTCCATGTCCTTCTTTTTTCCCTCTCTGCATATAAAAATACTGCTTAGAACGTTTTGTTCACCACAAATAAAGAATGATAACAATCTGCTTTCTCTGCACTCTGTCACACAACACTATTGAAACGTCCTCCAAAGGTTTCCTCGGCAGTTTTACTGCATTGCCAAGTTTTTCAAGGCTGTTCTTCTGTCTCCACTGCAGGCTGCTGTATTTTCCAGTTTGTTGGTCTGTAGTTTTCCTCCGGCCTCAGACGGCTTATTGAACCACTGAAACATTCGTCTGATAATACTGAGAGTTTTAAATATCCTCCTTGATTCATCGTGATGCTTCTCGGTTGCTCCTTCCATGGTTGCCACTTGCAGCTCCAGTGATCCATACGTCTGATTCGGCACTGATTTGATGCCAAACCCCGTCTTCATGCTACAAGTGAATGTTTCTGCCAGAAAAACCGAGCGTTGACTGTATGTTCGGCCCTGCTGATGTGAAGAGTTGGTAAAAGAAGACACTGTGCCACATCTGGAGGTATGAACTGGTGTTTCTCGCTGACATCTGAGAGACAGCTGAGACTAGATTTGAACACTGCCACCAGTTCCTAACAGAACGTTCTTTCTCTTTTGACCAACACAGCTGCTTGTCTTTCTTGGAGTTGTTTACCCGACGCATGCTGATGTTGGATTGCTCAACTCCTGTAAGTGGGGTTAGTTTTCTCAGTGTCCTGCCTTTTTGATGATGGATTATAAAATAATATTACTTTCCAACTTCACAGATCAGACTGTCGGCCCGAGCTGTTCACATGACTCAGTCTGACTCACTGAGGACGATCTGGATGTGTTAGGCTTCACGCTGTTAGGAAATGTCTTCATACGTGTTGTGTTTGGGCAGGATGGTGAAGGCGGGTTCCATATTTCAAACTCTTGAGGTTAGCCAGGAGTGTCAGTGTGTGCATGTTGGTGTGTAATATATGGGCTGGAAAAAACACAAATGACCACATCAGAGAGCGACGCCTGTTCGGCTTCGGTCTGGGTTTGTTTGCTGAGTGTCCGTGGGTTTTATCAAGTCTCCCAGCTCCGTCTGATGTTATGTCCGACGCCTCTTTTATCCAGCTGAGACTCATGGGGAGCCAGGTCCAGTCCCAGTTCGGTCTTGATCGTCTTGGTAACCAACCAGCGCGGGGCTAACACAGAGAAACACACAATCACAATCACAAACACACCTACAGACAACATGGCATCCTGCAGACCAAGACAAGAGTGTCCCTGTGGTAATCACCTACCAGCAGATCCCATTCCAGACACAGGAGCAGTGGAAGCTACGATTTGGTTGATCAGTCTGAGGGAAGCTGCTCGGTTTGGTGGAAAAGGCTTGCCAGCAGAGATCCAGCTGAAACGCTCATGTGATCAGACCGCCAGTGGCCGTGGTTTCATGTCTGTCAGTGTTGCTGTTTGTTCGGTCGCCAGTCTCCACAGAGTTTTCCTAATGAGTCAAGTTCCTGTCAGGATGAAGACTCTCGTTTTTTTTTTTGTTTTTTTTTTTTTTTGCATAGCTCAGAAAAATGAAGCTGTTCTTGTCTTGATTTCACATCCATCATTGAGCTACAACAGCAATCAAACCTGGTCCAAGTTAATGTAACCTGAGCCTATGGCTTAACCCTCTTTGCTCCATTTCTTCCTCTAATCCATCGCTCTCATTCTCCCTCTGCCTCCCTTCTGACTTTTCATTTGGTCTGCATCTCAAAACATGTGTTGTAATCATTTCTCTTTGCAGAAATCCTTCCCTCATATATATGAAGATGAACAGAAGAGTCGTTGCTGAAAGATGATGCATTCTTGCACGTATGCATTGAATTTGCCTGCAGGCTTTCATTCTGGCCTCCCAGTGCTGAAAGACTGCTCTTTGACTCTTGATCCTCTGTAAACTCAAAAGTATGTATGAGCTCATTTGGAGTGTTTTAATGTGTGAAGGTCAGGCGGGCGGTGCCCGGACCCTCCAGAGACTGACCTGCAGACCCCCCGGCCTGACACGCCGTGTTTAAAGCTGCATGGAGGCGCAGCGAGGCTCTGAATAGCAGTGAATGGGGGCAGATTGCAGGGCAGTGAGGTTAGAATACATAATGAAGTGGGTGTAGGAGCTGAGAGCCTCGGAGGCCGTTTAAAAAAGGCCTTTAGCTGCTCCCTCAGCTGTGGCAACACATTTAATTCATAGACGGTGCAACAGAACTGGTCTTAAAGACGGTCTGAATCAATATGAAAGTTGTTAACTTGTCACATTTCCAGATTATTTGTCACATTTGCATTGGTTGTTTGGTTTGTCATATAAATTAGAATAAAAAACTTTCTGTATAGCAACATCTATAGAACTCACCATCTGAGAGCAATGGATGTCAGTGTTTGATTGACTCTTCAATTAAAAAATATACAAAAGCTACAGAGGAAACTTTAAAATAGCAATTCTAATAACGTGCATCAGACGAACGGGCAGCAGAATGAGTTCAGACTGTGTGAGAAACTTGTAGAGAAAGGCAGAGAAGCTGTTCCATACAGTGATTTTGATTTGAGAGACTAGGTATTTTCTGTGTTCAGATCAGTGTGTGATTGATATCAATTTCCATTTCTCAGACTTTCCAAACAATGAGAAAAAAAGACCTATAAACTGAAAACCGGAGTGGATCAGCGAGAGGCTGACCGAGACCGCAACCTCTGGTGTTGGTCTGTTTTTAGAAATTTAGATACACTCTACTGCAATGTAAAACTGTCTTATAGTGCGTTCACACCGGACGCGTCGCGGGCGTCGTCGACGCTTGTGAGGCTTCAAGCACGACGCTTGACACCAGGTGGTCACAAAGCTCGCAACGCTCTTGACGCGGGAGGCTGATTTCTGTTTCCAGCTATGGCGGATCGCATCAGGAGAGCGGCTTGGCTTTATTTGTTAAATAAAGCTAGACCGCGTCGTCCTCGGAAAAGTGGCTATTGGCTGCTCTGCTCCTCTCTGCTCTGACTGCAGCAGGGGGCGCTGCTGAGACTGACCGCTTGTGAGCGCTTTGGGACGGGGGAGGGGCTCACGCAGCACCCGCTGCTCATTGACGACAGCAGCGAGACGTCCTGTCACGTCTCCAGAGCACCAGAGAAGGTTGCTAGATTTGTCGCTAGTTGCTTTTGACAAAAAAAATTCACCAAGAGGCTTTGGAAAGTCGCCAGATTTAGCGAGAAAGTCGTCAAGTTGGCAACACTGGCCGGCCCTCATCGGTCCTCGGATCACTCGTAGTGATGTAGCAGCGGAGGGATCGTCTCTGATTGGTTGACGCTCAGCGGCAGCGCGTCGAAAGTTCAGTTTTTCCAACTCTCAAAAAGCGACGCTCACGATGATCCTGACGTCGGGGACGTGCGTTGTGGGCGTCGATGCTCGAAACGGTCGAAAAGCGACGCTCCTGACGCTCCTGATGCGCCGCCCCGCCGCCCGCCGCTCCACGACGCTCGTCCACCATAGACTTTGCATAGAAAAGCGCCGCTCACGACGCCTGCGATGCGTCCGGTGTGAACGCACCATTAGCCTCTTTTAAGGAATAAAAAAATACCACCTAATTGGCAGACAGGCGTCACCTCCATCCACTTTTTTTTTTTAACATAGGATATGGCTTCATCAAAGCAATGAAGAAAATTGCAGCCAAATGCATCTTTTGTGGTAAAAAACTGGCCAAATAAAGTCTGAAACTGCAGCTGAAGAGGCACCAGATCACCGACCGCCCCGAGTCAGAGTGTAAACCCAGAAGGTTCATCCTCAGAGAACAGGAACTCATCATGAACAGAACTGAGCAAAGAGAACGTTTTTCACATATAGTGTGTTGTGAGGTTGCTTCAACTGTTGAACAGGGGGTAGTGGGGGGGTCGCCTGGGTTTGCAATGGTAAGAGAAAAGTTGGAATCACTGATCTATAGGAAGATTCTGTGGATGAAACTGAACAATTCAGAGAAATCAGTCATGAGAAAACTTCAGCAAGGTCACTGCTGAATTCTATAGGAGGACGGACACTGTAGTCCGTCTTTCCAGATGTTGACAGCATGCTGATGTTGTAGTCAGCTGCCTGAGCTGCAACCTGGATGATGGAAGTTAAACTGAGCTCTGTGATGGTCCAGAAACTGGACTTCAGCAGCCTCAACAAAGACCTTTCAGCCAGGAAACCAAGGAACGCAGGGGAAGTGTGTTTATTGAGCTGCTGTGGCATTGCTGCCACTATTATCCTGAGACCTGCTGCTGCTGTGTGTGTGTGTGTGTGTGTGTGTGTGTGTGTGTGTGTGTGTGTGTGTGTGTGTGTGTTCATCCTCCCCTGGTGGGAACCAACCATCAGTCCCATTGAACAAACTCCCACATAAAGATGCAGTTTCCATTTTGGAAATGTGTGTGAGAAGGATTCCCATCTGCGACCCTCTTCAGTGGTTTTGAGGTAATCTGGTTTTGAGGTAATCTGGTTTTGAGGTAATCTGGTTTTCTGGGTGCAGAAATTGACCACTGGTGGTTTCTGTGGCTGTTGCAGGAGGGTAAACCTGTTATTTCTTCCAGGATCCAGATCTGCTCTGTGAGTCTCCCTGTTGAATGTGGAAATATTTATGATAATAATTTATAATAATAATATTTCTGGAACTTCAGAAACCTTCAGCTATTCCAGTTTTCACAATCTGAGCAGTAATAGCAAATCAGCTGAAAGTCTCAGCAAAATTGAACATGAAGTCAAGCAATGTCCGCCATGGTTTCCTCTGTGTTTTATGATACATTACGTCTGGTTATTGTTGTGATCAACTCCACACTCACTGATATTTCTACAGCTCGGAGCATGTTTAAGTTGAGTAGAAATCCGTCCCTCACAGAGCAGATGGTGTCAAACTGAGGAAGGCAGAGGTGACTTTTGCTTTCAGGCTGTTTCTCTCTACATTTCGCAGCCTGATCAGGTATTTGTCGAGGCATCTGAACTGGATTCAGTGCTTGTTTTGGTTCCGCCCCTGTGGAGACCTCCAGTTGTCCTGGAGCTCAGATTCTGAGGTGTTTGCAGGCCTGGAGAGTGGAACCAGTGAGACAGCTGCTCCCCTCGGGTTGATATGGAGGATCAAACCTGGAATCACTTCAGAGACCTGACATTCAACATGGCCGCATGCAGTGTGTCGCAGTTTCAACATTTGAGCGTAGTAAAGTTATTATTAGTGTTTCCATGATCCAACTCTGAAGTGACGGGAGTCTGGAAGAAGTAGGAAGCATCATTCAGGCCACAGCTCTGAGGCCACTGGAGACCTTTTCAAATGCCACCATCGCCATGCCGGCTGTTTGAAATCCACAAATGTTCCAGTGGTAGTGAAAAAGCAGCGGGTGGACTCAGACAGCCAGTTCCAGACCACTGGGGACATGAAGCGTCATGCGCTCTGCTTTTTTAGACCAAACACGCACATTTCAGCATTCATTAGTTCCAGCAGCTGTACCAATCACACAGCCGTGATTTATCTATTCAACACCTCCTGCTCCCAGTGTTTCGCTGCTCTGTTAGTGTCTGCAGAGTGGTGGCTGGACCTGCTCTCACTGAAGTGGAGGAGCATGGAAACAGGCTGAACCTGGGAATCCCAGCATGCCTCAGTGCTGCGGTGTGTTTGAAAGCTGCTGCTTTTCACACAGACTCACTGACTTGTTTGCTGCTTGCAGCCTTGTGCACAGTAGGGTTGGGCGGTTTCCAAATTTTGATACCGTCATACTGTCTCCACATTTTACCCCGGTATCCGGTATTACCATGACTAAATAAAAAAATACAACTCAAGGCTCAGACAGCATCACCAAACTGTTGGCTTGTCCCTACACCGTTCAGAAGCTGAATGCCAAACACTGATAGTGAAACAATAACAACATAATGTGCAAAATATTAACAACTTTTATTAGCAACAGCTTAAAAAGTGCAAATACAAGAAACAATTAAATTAGCATAACCGTACAGAACAGTTTTTGCACAGAATGCGCTGCGCACACATCAATTAAATTAAAATCACAACCTGAACAACTTTGAACAACAAAAAAGAGCAGCTTCTAAAAAGGTGTAAATACAACAGTCAAACAATTAAACTAACCTGACCGTCCAGAACAGTTTCTGCGCAGAATGCACCGCGCACACATCAATTAAATTCAATCACCTTCATATTGCACAATTTACAGACTGCCTCTTGTTAGCTCGGAACCAGAAATACTGCCAGTCCTGTTCTTCTTTGGGACCAAGTCACTCGGTGTGTGACTCGCCATCTTTCTCCCGCTCTCTCTCTCTGTCTCTCTCTCTGTCTCTTGCTCTCTCTCTCTCGCTCTCTCACGTGATGACGTCATGTTCATAAACTTTATCAAAAGTCTCCAAAATTAAAGTACCGCGGAAGTAAAACTGAAAATTCAACCACATATAAGTGCTGCTGCACAAAGAATCATTTTTAGGCATTGAATAAATTATATTTTATATTTAATCCTTATCTTGTATATAAGTGCATTGCAATTTTTTTCAACGACGGTATTAAAACTGATACTGTTGCTTTTGAAAGACACCGCCGGTATACCTTACTACCTTATTACCTTACTACCTTATTACCCTAGTGCACAGCAGCGTTCTCAGTCACGATCAGTCCTACCAGGGCTAGTTTGAGCCAGACGTGGAGCCATTCCTGAAGCTCTCAGTGCTGATCATTAATATTGTTTCATGAAAACATGAAGCTGTTATATATCTTCCAGATCTTCAGCTACATTTCAGTAAAAGAGGCATCGGTCACAAAATTAGTCATGTGAGGAAAAAAAGCCACATGGAGTTTGAGGAGCATTAAGACTGAACTGGATCCTGGCCAGCAGCTCACTCCTTTACACTTCATGATGAAGATACGCAGCATGTGAGTGAAGTCCACCGTCGCCTGAGCGTCCGCATGGCCGGTCAGCCTCTCGATCTCCGGCCACATGTTCCAGGTGTTGGCGTTGTGAAGCCAGCTGGTTATTAGAACCCAGAATCAGTTCTCAGTGAGCCTGCCTGGTCAATTAGATTTATAAAAGTGTTTCTCAATGCACGGTTTGCATTCAAACTGTGCATTGAGTTCAAACTGGACCAAGATGGTGGATCGGTCACAGACTTTGTGCTTTATTGCTGAAACAGTTCAGCCTAAAGTATTTCTGAAAACATCTGAGGTGAGAAATGAGCTGTGCAGTTGCTGAATTCCTGTTGTTGGTTCCAGTACAGTTAAGACCTCTGCTCCAAAACAGTCCCTCGGGGCTGAGGTGGGTCCCTCAGTCCAACCTGAATCACCTTTGATGAAAAACTGTAAAGGAATGGAATCATAGTGTTGCTTCATACCTGAGGCTGCAGAACCTGTCTTGATGATCTTTATGAACAGAGGTCCGGAGAACACAGCATGTCATCCCAGCTTTACAGAATTCAGCTTATCTCTCTACACCGGGGCGACGAGGTAAGGCCATGGTGGGGGTCAGCAGGAGCTGAAACTCCAGCCAGCCTGTCTCCTCGCAGCAGGAAGCTGTGGAGCCATGAAGGAAGTGGATCAATACCAGGCCGCTTGTCCTTATCGCCGACACTTCAGAGGACGGCTTTAGGCGGCCCTGAATCAAATCTTTAACTCTAACAAGAGGGGAGGGTGGGCGGAGGTCGCACCGCCTGATAAGGCCATTGAGCCATGTGAACATAATGTTGACATAATAGCAGCAACAAAAAAAAAAAAAAAAAAAAAAAAAAAGAAAAAGAAGAAGAAGAAGAAGTCCGACACGAAGGCTACTCAACAAATATTACACTGAAACAAGAAAACCTCAGACCTTGGAATTTCCTCATTCCTCTGTGGAAACAGTCTGGAATTCGATTAGATCATTACAGTCTGATTTCATCCACTCAGAACTAAACATGCAGCAACAGGCCCAGCAGTCAAGTGATGTAACCTTCGACTCCGTCAGCCTCAGAGTGATGGCTCAGCCCCATGCGACCTCCTGTTTGTTGTTGTGAGCTGATGGATTTCTTGGTTTATTTGGTTGAGCACACACGCCATGCCGCTCTGAACGCCACATGCAGCTGCTTGAGGCCGATCAGTGCTGGCACTGGACTGTAAACTGAATGTTTGTCAGAACAGACACAGTCAAACCGTTAAACACACAGCTGGGAGGATCGTTCTGTTTCAACTCCAACACATTGAGCAGGAGAAGGAAAACACAAAGTCACTGGCTGAACCCACCGAGCTGGAGGTCTGTTTGACCGAGAAAAGCCTTGGTTATAGAGATGCTCCGATACCATTTTTTGAAGTCACATATGAAGTCACATTCAAAAAATAAAAATCCAAAGAGCTGTACTCTAAACATCGGCAAATGGCTTCTTTCACGGGCGCTGTACGTCAGTCACCTGATCCATTCTTCTTCTTCTCAAGAACAGCAGCTGCAGCACAGCGGCAAAGAACTGTGTCAGAGCTACCGACCAGCAGGTGGCGGTAGTGCAACCAACGGGATGCAAGCTGCCGTAAAACATTGTAGAAGAAGAAGTGTCAGTGCTAACGGAGCTAAAGGAGCTAAAGAGTAAATAGATTACTAATTTAATTAATGACGTGGTCTCGGACCGGGGCCTGGACTCCAGGACTCGCCGATACCGATGCAGCATTTTCAGCAGTATCGGCGCAATTTCCAATACTGGTATCGGAATCGGAATAGCTCTACTGGTTACTGACTGCACAAGCCTTACACACCACACACACACACACACACACACACACACACACACACAAACACACACATACACACACACACACACTCACACACACACAAGTCTTAAGTCTGACATAAGTCTGATAAATTAGCGTCTCCATCTACATGCCAATGAGGATAAGCATGTCTTAGAAAACTGGTAGTTTGGAGAAGAAAACACACTGTTAGTCCACTCATCCATCCATCCATCCATCCATCCATCCGTCCGTCCATCCATCCATCCATCCATCCATCCATCCATCCATCCATCCATCCATCCGTCCAGAAAAGAGAAGCAGACATTTTGGAAAGACTGAACTATTCTCCAAGGCACTGACAGCTGCTCACCTGAAAACACTCTCCTTTGTTGTTGAATTGTGGTCTTTTGTGATTCCATGCAGGTTTATTTTGGTTTGTGCTGGCCCAGGATGCTGCCATGGTGTCAGTGTGACTCTGGTTTGTTATTGATCACTGTTGGTCTGATGGTCAGACGATTTTCAGCTGAAGTTGGTGTGATGTTGGGCTTATAATGGGCTGATGCTGTGGTGAAGTTGGGCTGATATTGACGGACAGTGTGACGTTGATACAGGTCTGATACTGAGCTGCAGTTGTCCTGATGTTTCTGTGTCAGATGTTGACTGAACACCGGTCCCGGGCTGAGCTAGCTACCTCGCTACTAGCCTCGGTCAGGAGAACTCTGGGAGCCGCTGCAGCAAACCTATGCTTTATTTTTCAAATAGTTTACTAAAGTGTATGTCATGAGGTGTGTGTGTGTGTGTGTGTGTGTGTGTGTGTGTGTGTGTGTGACAGGAAGCTGTGGGATGACGAAGGAGGAGAGCTCGTCCGTCCAGCTCTCTGAATATGAGGCTTTACTCACTGCAGAACGGAGCCGCCTGGACTGACAATATGATACAAACAGAAAACGGATAGAATTTCCCCCCTTTTAATTCAATTCAATTTAGCTTTATTTATGAAGTGCCAATTACAACAAAGTTGTTTCTAGACACTGTTACAGAGCAGACCCAACAGATCCACATGAGCAAGAAGAGACTGAGGGAAGGAAAACTCCTTTAACAGGAAGAACCCTGCAGAACCAGGCCCAGAGGAGGAGAACCCTGCAGAACCAGGACCAGAGGAATAGAACCCTGCAGAACCAGGCTCAGAGGAGAACCCTGCAGAACCAGGCTCAGAGGAGGAGAACCCTGCAGAACCAGGCTCAGAGGAGGAGAACCCTGCAGAACCAGGCTCAGAGGAGAACCCTGCAGAACCAGACTCAGAGGAGGAGAACCCTGCAGAACCAGGCTCAGAGGAGGAGAACCCTGCAGAACCAGGCTCAGAGGAGGAGAACCCTGCAGAACCAGGACCAGAGGAATAGAACCCTGCAGAACCAGGACCAGATGAAGAGAACCCTGCAGAACCAGGCTCAGAGGAGGAGAACCCTGCAGAACCAGACTCAGAGGAGAACCCTGCAGAACCAGGCTCAGAGGAGGAGAACCCTGCAGAACCAGGACCAGAGGAGAACCCTGCAGAACCAGGCTCAGAGATGGTGGCCTTCTGCTATTTTAAGATGGAATGGATACGATCACGATCAATGTTCCTGTTCAGCAGTGTGGCCCACATCTTCAAAGTTACCTTTAATATGAACAGGACCAGAACGGTAAAACTGCTTAATATCTGACTGTCTGAATGAAATAAACAGTAAAAAATGCATCGTTTAATCAGGAGGGGGAGTGGCCAGATGATTCCCATTGAAATGTTTAAAATCTTTGTTTGAGACACGAAAAAAGTGTGCAGAACATGCTGCTGGACACGGTTCAGCAGATTAATTTACATGACTCATATCATAGATTGCTGTGGGACTGGGTTGGAGAATTATACGATCTATTATTCAAGGGACTTCAAAAACTATGAGTTCTCTATCCCCACCTGTTAACAGTCACTATTATTTGCTTTTTTCCCCCTTTTCAGTCTGTTTTTTTCTCATATTTCCAGCTGTGTGTGTGGCTAGGGTTAGCTAACCCTAACCCTGTCAGTGTGATGACCAGTGGCGGCCTCCGCGGCATTTCGTTGACGAGAATGAAGAATTCTCTTGTTCATTTTCTAGTGAAACACAGATTTGGACGAGCTTTGCAAATAATGGATCAGTTGCTTGTGCGTCGATCACGCTGCACCTTTTACCAGAGGATAGAAGCACATCCTGCAGTCTGCACAGGTTCAGCTTTCCTAACCTTCCATAGATCTGATGATATAAACATTATCGAGATAACTGGGAAGAGTCAGAATCTGGGTCTCAACCACCTGCTGTTACGCCCTGTGCCCCAGCGGCCATATGGCGGCGCTCGTGGCCTGTTGTGTCCTTGGTGCTTGCCCTGTCTCACCCGCCTGTCTGCCCCTCACGTTCTGCTGCCAAGTCACCCGCCTCGTCACCGCCCTCATGTGTGGCACCTGTGCTCCCCTCTATTCAAGTCCTGCTCCCCTTGTGGGTCTGTCGTGTGTCCTGGCCTGCCTCAGCCCTGCTCGGTTCTTTCCTGCCTTCCTACTTTCCTGCGTTCCGTTACTCCTGTGACCTGAGATCCTGGAAATAAATGATTTTTCGACTCCACCGGGCTGCCTGTGCGTGGGTCCTTCCCTCCCTGCGTCATGACACCAAGACACTGACAGTAGACGACTATCATACACTTTCCATCACAACGTCAGAAAACAAGCAGTTCACACTAATTTATTCAGACATTAAAAGAAGAAAGCACTCTGGTTAACAGGAAGTCAGGAGTTGATGCACGAGCTGCACTCGGCTGAATCAGCCCACACTGGTTTTAATTAAACTAAATAAATAAATCATGTTTTTGTTGTTGTATTTAGTAATGAACCAGACAACAAATTATAATATTCACACATCAGCACAAGTCCAAATGAGTGACTTCTTTAAATCCTATTTCTTTGGGGCGCTTTGTGGGGCCGGTGTTGTCAGGGGGGCTTCAGCACCACCTCGAGAGTTCCTCCAAGTGTTTCAGGCTCACTTCAGAACACAAAACTCCATCCTGTCCAGGCGAGCCAGGTCCAGATTTTGTCAAGAAGGATTCAATGAGTGTGTGTCGTCTCTCGTGACTTTTAGATGTATGAAACCACTCATTTTTTTAAATGTTTTTTCTTTTTGTCTCGTCTCTCTCAGGTTCTCGTCTCACTGTTTGCCGGTTTGGACTGTGACTCCTGTTCGTCCTTTATCTTTTAGAGTTTTATCTACACTGGAAATCATCTTTAGTTTTTATGATTTTCCAACTAACCCGTTTCCTTCATCTGTGTACGTGACGTCTCTGAAATGTCTCTTCTCATGCAGTCTTCTTCTTTGGACTTGTCCAATGAGTTCACAGATTTTAAGGTGGATGTAATGGATGAGTTCAGCCCAAGCAGCAGCTGAAAAATGAGATATTAATCATTTGAAAGTCTGAAGACCTGTAGTGTGTCTCGGTCCTCTGTGGGAGGGGTGTCCTCGGACCGCGGGCCCCCGTGACCCCGGTCCAGACGCAGCGAGTCCAGCAGACTGATGGATGGATGGAGGGATGAATCTTGAAGTGGTTCTCAGCAGAATCAACAATGACATCAAACAATTCAACATCCAGGAAACAGCCAACGGCAGGAAGGACCAAAATGGGCCTGAGCGGTGGCGGTTCACTGAATGGCGGTCAGCCTTGTGGTGCCCGGCGTGGCCTCCGGACAGGAAGCGTCCCCTCTGTCCACCGACAGACCCGTCTTATTTAGTGCTGCCGCTTTTCCAATTGTTTCAGCTTGTTCGAGGCAAACTGAGCACAGACGAAAGACTTTTTCCCACGTAGAAGGGCTTGTGTGTGTGTGTGTGTGTGTGTGTGTGTAGCCTTGAATTCCCGTGCTCCTCTCTGCAGAGCTGCTGTTATGCAGCAGTTATAGTTTGGTCAAAGTGACATGAAATAAATCAAACCCTCAACACAAAGCGGTGTTTTCTAATCGCAGTGCGGAGCATTGTGGAGGTAATGGCAGCTCGAGATTCCTGCTGCTCGCTCTCTGAGATTAGCGCTGAGGACAGTCAGTCCCTGTAGCGAGAACAGGAGGATCTGAGGGGTCAGACCCCCGGGCTCCCCCATGTGAGGCGCTGGACAAACCGCACCATGAGCAGTCGCATGTGGTTCAGGGTCCAGAAGCTACTGCAGCAGAGCCCACAAGTCATGCTTTACAAATGTGTGTGTGAGAGAGAGAGAGAGAGGGAGGGAGAGAGGGAGAGAGAGAGAGAGAGAGAGAGAGAGGGAGAGAGAGGGGAGAAATGCACAGAATTGGGGGAAACTGACAGGAACACAGAGAAAGACAAACACAAACATAAAGAGAAGAACGTGTAGAAAAATAACTTCACCACACACACACACACACCACACACCACACACACACAACATATATTTACAACACATGGATGTGTATGTTCTTCAAGAACAAATCGTTTCTCACAGGAAACTGGCTGTTTGCTTCATTCACTGTCTGTTTAGCCAGCCGTTCACACAAAGGCCTGTGTGTGTGTGTGTGTGTGTGTGTGTGTGTGTGTGTGTGTGTGTGTGTGTGTGTGTGTGTGTGTGTGTGTGTATGTGTGTGTCATGACCTTGTTTGCAGCAAACAGAGGTATTGTTCATGTCACGCTGATTGTTTGGAGGTTAGATTGACGACAGTGGAATGTATGGAAGGACAGGAAGTCCGATAGCGTTCAGTCCGCTCGCCACTCGCTGCCACAAGCTGGTCTGTCTGCCGTGTAACGAGCAGCAGTCTGTGTCGGAGTGTGTGTGTGTAACCCTGAACTCTGGGCTCATGGACACACTGATGAACAACTGTGTGTGTGTTTCTGATGAATGAGGACCGCGGCTGTTTTCATCTATTTCACAGCTCGACTCCATCATGTCTGCGTACAGAAACACTGAGCCGATGACGCGTGGTCGATCGACCGATTGGCTGATTGATTGACGGTTGGCTGATTGATGGATCGGTTTACCTCATGAAGTGGCCGGGGGACTGGATGGGGCTGAATTCAGGGCCGTGGTGGTGGAGAGGTGAAGAAAGAAAGGCTGGTAAATTGCTGGTTTGAATCCCTCTCTGGAGTTCAGGTTTTTACCTCTGCTGCTTGGATTGTATCCAGAAGGACTGATGGTGCAAAGACAGGAAATAAAGATTAGGAGTCTAATAGTAAACATGTTATTTTAAGGTGTACTACACTCATGTTCTAGAGGTTTGGGTTGCTGTGGTTGTTCTGTTGAGCCGCGGCTGTCCGTGACCCCGTCGTCCACTGCGGGAGGAGTTCCGGTGTCTCGGGGTTTTGCTCAGCGGGGCAGAAGGAGCGTGAGGCTGACCGGCGGACTGCTGCAGCGGCTGCAGGGCATCATCCACCAGGCTTTGTCAGTTTCGGGTTATGGCCGCATTGTGTGACTCATACTTAAAGTGAATAATCAGTCACCCAAGCTGCATTTTCATTTTCCTCTTTAGGTATAACAACTAAAAAGAGACTAATTTTTTTTTTTTTATTGTCATGGCCGCTGAACAATGAATGCAGCAGAATTCCATTTGAGTCCATAAGAAACATTTCTAATAAATAAATAAAAATTAATAATAATAATAAAAATAAATAAATAAATAAATAAATAAATAAATAAATGCACTTTAATGAGATTTTCGCTCCATATTCAAATCAATAAAGACTGTGAGGATGTGTTCAAACACTCTCATTTGAACATTTCTATGGAACACACCAACTTTCAGGGTGAAAAGGTTTGTTTCTTACTGCTTCGTTAAGACCGTCTCGGCAGCTACCATCTGAGCTGGAGCGCAAAGGGCCAAACCACACACACTGCATGGACTGCTGAACTGAAACGCCACATACACACCACACACACTCCCTCCCCCACTCTCCACGTCTCCACCACACCTCTCTGCTGCCCCCTAGTGGTGGTGACGTGTTGCTGATGTTATAGCTGCGACCGCTGATCCGCTAGTCTGACAGCAGCTTGTCTCACGTGTCTCACTGTGTTTGTGTTCAGGTTGGCTTTTTTTTGGCCTCTCACTTCTAATCATGACTCCCTTTGGAACCGAGATCTGAACTGACGTATCTTTTTTTTAACCACCACCCCAAATTTCTGTCTGAGTTTCTTTAACTCTGTTTCTTTTTCAAGACGGAACGCCGTAATTGGCTGCCTTGGCCTCTTTAAAACCCAGTAATTTCATTGTAACTTGTAACTTCGGTAACTTGTTGCGATGACAATAAAGGCTGTTCTGATTCTGATTCGGTTTTCCAGATTATCGACATAATCAGCGTTCATAATGATGTTAATGACTGGTTCCGTCTTCTGGAGGTCGGCAGAGGGCATTTTGACCTTAGCAGTAGCTGTTAGCATGTCTGCACAGACTCATCTCATCGGATCAGAAAAGAGAGGAAACTGTTGTAGTTGTTATCTCAGAAAGTGAAGCGATTGTGAGCCGTGGAGCCTGGACTGTGACACATGCCTCCTCTCTCGCCTTTATCCACATCCTGCCCAGTGACGCTCCATCCTGAAGCCACTGGCATCAGTTAGCTGTTAGCTTAGCCACAGGCACCCAGCAGCTTGGTCATGTGACTGTGCGCTGCTCCTATTGGTCACTGAATTTCCTGCAGTCGTCCCCAGCCGCCGCAGACAGACAGGATGGAGCTGGAGTTCCTCAGGCTGAGGACAGAAAGTGGGAGGGAGACTGTAGTTCACTGGGAGTCTGTTCGACGGAGAAGAGAGAGGGGCAGTCTGTGCTTTTTTAATCTTCAAAACTGTAGAACAATATTAATCGGTGCGATCAGGCAGTTTGACTGGTATGGAAGGTAAAAAGGTGGAGCTTCCTGGATTCTGCATGCCTCCCATGACCGCTCGGTCAACTCTTTATAACCGCTGGTTTTCACACGGCGTGGGCCCGGTCCGCCTCGGATCAGTGGTTCAGGCTGCAGGACGGTGTGGGGGACATTTCCTCGGTCCATGGGCCTGACAGAACCAGCTGAACGCGGTTTGAACCCCGCAGTGTCCCTGCTGGTCCTCTGCAGACCGCTGTCTGGAGTTCAGTGGACTAAACGTCCTGCTCAGCCACAGTCGGCTTCTTTATAGAACCCCGGGGACCAAACATGTTGGGATTTCACAAGCGAAGCAGCATTCGTCAAAACTTCCCGGCACTATTTTTCATCATTGTAATGCTCATCTTTCAAAATTATAACATGATGTTGCCAAAGTGAGCGCTCAATCCCCCCGATTCATGCAATCAGGCCTGCAACTCAACATCGCTTCATTAATCATCCGGACGTTTCAATCCACTGCTGCAGACGGACTGGCAGCTCTATCTGAACTCTTTAGGTTTCTTTCTCAGAGCTGTAAAACAGCAGAAGAAGTGAGCGGAGAGTCTCTTTGCTCCAGAAGACTCTCCTGATCCAGTGAGTCAGATAAGGCTGTAATGGACATTTTGAGCTCAGCAGGCTGACAGTGGCGCCAGCAGCTGGTGGGAACGAGCCGGGCCTCTGGGGTAAGGTTACACAGGAAACCTCAAACGAAACTGATTCTGGAGAACGGGATTATCGAAGGTGTCTCGGCATGTTTGAAAACCTGAAGACACGGAGCATTACACCCACGGTGTTTCTGACGTCTTCACCTTTCAGCCTCTAACCCAGGGGTGTTCAACCTGCGGCTCTGGAGCCACATGTGGCTCGTCAGTCCCTCTGTAGTGGCTCCAAGAAGCTTTCACAACTTGGAATGTAAATAACCATTTGACGTCTTATTCCAGTGACACACCGCAGTGCTGTTCCAAATGATTCGTCAGTCTTGGTTCAAAAGGGAATCAAAAAAGATTCAAGTAAAATTGGAGAAAATAGCTTAAACCTAAGAAAAGTGATAGAACAGCCTAAAGAAACCTGAGATGTCTAGAATTTCAAAAAGTAGAAAATTAAATATGGTTGGAAAAAATCATGCAAAACTGGTTAAAAAGAGATAAAATGGTTAAAACTGCTAAAATTTTTAAATGTGCCAACAATAAAAGCCTGAAAAGAGGAACAAAACTGTTGAAATCAGGTACAAAATACTTTAGATATATAAAAATGTTCACTATTCTGTAGTTTAAGCTTCATTTATACAGCATAAGTTTCTGTTTGTGAATCAAAACTGTATGTGAAGCTTCCTGAGCTGCACTCGCCTCATTTTAAAGGTTAAATCTGCTTTATGGCTCCAGGACTACTGGACTTGACGGAAAGTCACAAAAACAGCTCTTTTGCTCGGCAATGTTCCAGAACCTGGGTCTAACCTGACAATGCCTTTGAACCTAAACATTTCATCTTCTAAAACAGACCATTAAAAAGGAAGATATAACTTTTTACCTTATTTTGTTTGCATTTGGGAATAACTTAAGGATTTGCTCTGGACTCAGATCTGGTTGTATGTCTTCCTCTGCAGCGGAGGTGTAGATGCCGGCCAGGCGACCTAAAGCTCCCCCCTGCTCTCTCTTTTCAGGACTCTCCTCAGCCGGAGATGGAGGAGAAGCTGCGCTCGGCGTCCAGCGTGGACGAGCTGATGAGTCTCATCTACCCGTCCTACTGGGCCGCTCTGAAGTGCCGGTCCAAGCTGTCCGCTGCCTCCGGACTCTCCCAGCGGCCCCCGGGCCGCCGGCTGAGGCCCGCCGCTCACTCAGAGGAGCCGGCGTTCGCTGCCGCCTTCTTCAACCTGGACATCCTGAAAAGTGTGTTTGTCCTTCGCTTCAGTATTCTTCTGATCCAGAAAGGTTCATCCAGCCGTACAGCTGCCCTCCTTTAGAGAACAGTGAGGGGAGCCGTTCTGAAATCATTCTGAGTTTTCTCAGGCTTTGACCTGCAGGTCATTTTCTGCCTGTACCAGCAGGAAGTCACTTCCTACCAATAAAGTCGAGACATTTTGTAAGAGATGAATGGACAGTGAATGAAGTGATGGGCAAATCATTTTCACCCTCAGCTGAACTGAAAAGAAGAAGAACTGTGAGCTCAGTCGTCCTTGATCGAGGCAATTCCTCAATAAAGCGTGGAGCAGGAGGAATAGTTAAAGTGAAACACTGATCTGATCTGTTAGAGTTCAGTATTTTGTCGGGTTAGTGTGTGAAGGCCATCACAGTCAGTGAATATTAACACAGTGTGTTTGAGAGAGGACGACACACTCCGACACTCTCTGTCCTGATCCAGACACTGGAGTCTTTCCCACTGAACAATCAGCAAACGAAAGAACGGAAAGAAAGGAAACAACATTCACGTCTAAAGTCAGTAATGCAGCTCAAATCCAGGTGTTTGGAGTGCGAGAGGAAACGGGAGAACAGGGAAGACATGCAAACCCTGCACAGAAAGGCCTGACTGGGTTCAAACACAAAATCTTCATTATCTATCTATCTATCTATCTATCTATCTATCTATCTATCTATCTATCTATCTATCTATCTATCTATCTATCTATCTATCTATCTATCTATCTATCTATCTATCCATCTATCTATCCATCTATCTATCTATCTTCATGCTGCCAGATGAAGTTCCCAGTTTATTCCAACATGAAGATACCAAACAACATATTCAGATTAAAAACAAAGTCTTCTCGTTTCCTCACACAGTGCCTCTGAGTCTCCAGGTTTTAGACATGCAGTGTTTTATGACCTGTTTAAATGAAGTTTAAATGATTTGCTCATCTAGTAATTCTGATTTCACGCTCCTGGTGAATGAGCTGGTCCATCTCCTGATTCCAGCGCTTCACTTGTTGGCTGTGGCGTGAAGTTCCTGCTGGGCACGGGTCAGACCATGTGTTTGAGCATCTTTGAACTGTTGCATGATGTAGAAAACAGGAAAAACAAACGAAAGCTGCAAACGGGTGTTGGGGTCTGCCTTTTTGTGTGTGTGCAGGTATAGAGTCGGAGTGGAGGAAGACTCAGTGCACGCCCAGAGAAGTGTGTGTTGACGTGGGCAGGGAGTTCGGGGCTCCCACCAACATCTTCTATAAGCCCCCCTGTGTGTCTGTCTACAGATGTGGAGGATGCTGCCACTCTGAGGACAAACAGTGCAGGAATATCTCCAGCGGTTACCTCAGCAAGACTGTAAGAATCCTCACTCTCTCCGGCCTAATTAAAGCCGCTGGAACTTCAACAGTTTCAGAAAATGATGTTTGGAGCGAAGGTTTGGATCAGGATGTTTGGATTGGAACATCCACAACATGTGTCAATGAAAACAAAACGAAACTGAAGGAGTAAAGTCATGTGGCACATTCAGTGCAGGTCGTATTTCACACCAGAGTTCTGGACTACCTATTGACAGTGTCATTAAAACATGGGTTCCTGCCGAAGGAAAATGTGAGCGGTCGTCGTTGTGCAGTACCGTCGGGTCTCTGACAGCTTCTTCAGCTTCTGCTGCTCCCCTCCAGCTGAAACCTCCTGCAGTGTGAATGGCCAGGTGCAGCTGAGCTGAACGGATGAGGACTGAACCGGCCAGTAGCAGTTCGCTCACAATGTGGCGTGAGATCTGATGCCTGGAGAAGTGGCCGTTCACCAGCTGATTCCTCCGGCGAGCGGCGCAGTACTTTGATTTGATCTGAACAGGCTAGAATCATTCATCACTTCATGTGGTTTTTCTCTCTCGGATGCATAAAGCATAGAGAAGCGATAGAGAACCTGCTTCACCATCCTCTTCTTGGAACAGGAGCCTGCGCTGCATACACTTCTTGGTTAAAGTTGTTGGAGCCGCTGTGTGTCATGGTCCTTCCTCCTGTGTACGCTGTTAGCTTTAGCATTAGCCAAACTGTACTGACAGTCCTATTTCCTGTCCGTTGGGTGTGTGTCTGAGTGTGAGCTGTTGAATCTGTGAGCGACAGACTCAGCAGGAATCCCGTCCAGAGAACTGGTCTTCAGAGGACTCCCGACCAGCTGTAGTCCTGACACACGTCATGGTCGATAGGCGGATCTAAATGGTAGAACCAAAAACAGAGTGATGAGGGTGAGCATGGTTCAGTTCCTTTTTAGCTCTGCCCGTCCTGAACATGATGAAGCTGGAGTCAAATGACTCAAAAGTGCTCCAGAATGCAGCACTGAGACATCCTCACTGAAACGTGAATGAAAGGACGGCAGGGAGACATAATGAGGACAGAGGCTGCATTCCTGAAGTGATCAGAGACAGAGGTTTTTACACCACGACAGAAACCATGACCTCCAGGACGGATCAGGTCCAGAGGAGTCCTGGGTGACGAACGGCACAGCAGCTCTGTGTGGTGCAGACCCACAGAGCGCTGCACAGTGTGTGTGCACGCCTTTCCAAGCTCTGAAAACAAATGTTTCTTCATCCGACCGGCGGTTTGTGCAGGATTCCTTCATCATCCTGCCAGTGGAAGTCTGCAGTGAAAGCCTCTCATGTCTGGAATTGATCCAAACCACAAAGGAATTTTGATTGTATGTAATTGAAGCATTAATGCTGCTGGAGACGGAAACTTCATCGGCATGTTACCCAGAAGGCCATTACAGTCTCAGGAGATAATTAACAGAAGGTTCAGAATGTCCCGTCCCCACTTCCTGTCATCTGACACACTGGGAGGCGGCATTGCTCTCATTTCATCAATACAGCTCGATCAATGAAGTCTTATCATTAAGATTATTATTATTATTATTATTGGAAAATAATTACATCATTTTTGGAATTTTTTTAAAATAATATTATTTTGTTTGTTCATTTCTCATATATACATATCGAACACCCCCGTCAGCTCATTTGGTAAAGTGCCATGAGGTTAAAACTGAAGTTCTTCAGGGAAAGCGCAGCATGCCACAGACGAGCAGCTTCCAGCCTTTTGAGGGACAGAATGGACACGGATGTGTTCATGTGCAGATCAAACACCTGGAATTGCGCCGCCAGCAGTTTCTTTCAGGGATGCTCACACTGCCTCGCAGCAGAAGAGGCCAGACCGGCCTGTGTGTTCACCAGCCAACATCAGCTCCTCCCAGAAAACACCTGGTTCATCGGTTGAAGACTTCAGACTCCTCCACAGTGCTGCTGAGCAGCTTGAAGGCTGAACAGTGACCCTCAGCTCATCTGAACAGTGGAGGTTCGGCCGGTTGCTTTTTGTCTCTGAATCGGAGCTCCTGCAGGACGTCCTCTCAGCTGGGCCTGTCCTCTCCGGCAGCTCCTCTGCTCACTGAGCATGCGGTGTGCGAGCGCTGATTGTCTTCTCTCAGCTGTGTTGCTCATTTCCCGTCTCTCGTGGCGCAGCATCTCTTCAGCGGGATGAATGGAGAGCAGGAAGCTGGCAGAAAGTAAGGAAGCACACAGGAAGCCTACAGCTCACCCACCAGAGTGGAGCTGCTCCTTTCCTCCCTCCAGCCCCTGTGTTTCAGTGGTTAGCAGCGCCCGTTAGCAGCGCCCGTTAGCAGGTTGAACAGTACGTTTCCCTCTCTACAGCCAGCGCAGAGCAGAGCAGGCTGTTGCAGTTTGCTCGCGGAGGCTCTTCATATGATCTCTGTAACCCTGGAACTGACTCTGAGGACGGAGAGGCTGCAGACTGTGTGTTCTTCCCCCTCTGGTGAGTCGATGGTCTGCTGCCTGTGGCTGGATAAAGGCAGCCCCGCTAAGTGTTTTTAGAAAGTGGCGGGTGGTTTTCCAGCGGTGGTGACCGAGCAGAGCGAGCTGCAGGCCAGTGTTTGATCTGGCTGCGGAGACAAAGGCGCCGTCTCTCCGAGGTTTCGCGGGACATTCCTTCACTCTGCTGCTTTTCTTAAATGCTGTTTTTGGCCGAACGACTCACGTTACCTGCCAGAGTTCAGGAGATTTACATCAGCTGCGCAGTGCATCACTGAAATGAGGTCTGACCAGAAGGCTATTTATAGTCCAGAAGGCTTTCTGCCCCCGACTGAAAATAATGAGTCTGAAGGTGGACGAGCGGAGAGGCGAGAGGTCACACGGGGTCGTGGCCGTCGATGGCGTGTTTCATCATCCAGAAGATTTGACGGAGGTGATTTGCTTTGGCGGAGCTGTGAAGCAGCTGGCAGGCTTCAGGAAGCTCGACACTCGGAGCACAGGATGGACGCGCTGGGCGGCAGCGTTTAGCGTCTGACCGGCTTTAGGGATCTCTCAGGGTGTACGTCCCCCTGGAGGCCGGACACCTGAGTGGTCATCCTCTGATTCTTCAATCCTGTCTCCTCTCTCGCTCTCCTGGTTGGTGTCAGATGTGAGCTGCTGTCTCTGTCTCTTCTTTAACCACACCGGCGAGGTGGCCTGGCCTCGGGAGCTCCTCTTTATGAGGCTGGACTTAGCTGTAAAGATATGAGAAATGGATTCAGTAAACAGCAGCACAGGGTAGAATGGCCAGAGCGATGCCCTCTGAGCATGAAGCCAGAGTCCTGCTGTGGCCTTTTAGGAGTGAGGTTTGCCCAAATGACCGAAACCTGCTGAAGACGACTGAGCGATAAAACGATTTGAAAATGTCTGACTCTCAGGAACAAGTGAAGGCTGAAACTTAGAAACATGTTTCCCTTGATTCCATGGTTAGCTGTGGCGTGTGTGAAGTAGCGTGCAGTGCTGGGAACATGGAGTGTTTCTGAGGAAAAGAAGGAGGTTCTTCACCTCTGTCAGAGTTACCTGCAGGTGTGAAAACGGTGACTTCCTGTCTTCCAGCTTTACACGAAAAACATGCTGCTGTTGATGCTAATGCAATCTCTTTCACACTGACATAAAAACAACAAACTATTTGTGATGTTTAGAGTGTTTCCGCGATTCATGTGAGAGTGTGTCAAGCTGGAATCAGAGAGAAGATCTGAAAATATCCAAACAAGCTGAAAGAAAAGCGGGAAATGAAACGGGGCCTCAGATGTGAAAGCAGGTCTACAGGATGCAAAATAACACACACACACACACACACACACACACACACACACACACACACACACACACACACACACACACACACACACACACACACACACACACACACACACACACACACACACACACACACATACATTTGGTAAAAATCCTGAAAACATTCGTGTTGATCCTCCTTGTCGTGTTCAGCGTTCAGACTGCTGCAGTGTTCTCGTGGTCCTGGTTTATTGGAAGGCGTTGTCTTTGTTGTATCTTCCTCTGATGCCGAATCTTTTCTGTTACTCTTTTCTTCTCTTTTACTTGGTGACAGAACGTCTCACGGATAGTTCCAGCCAAATTCAGAGGTGTTTTCTGGAAGGCTTCGTTGTGTTTGGGGACTTCCTGCTCGCAGCTCAGCTCTCCTTCAGATCACTGCACTGGAAACACAGCAGAGGATCACAGAGGATCACAGAGGATCACAGAGGATCACAGAGGATCACAGCGGCTGCAGCTGATTCTCATGCTGACCGTCTTCTTGCTCATAGGCTACGTTCACCCTGCAGGCCTTCATGCTCAATCCAGATTTTTGCTGAGATCAGATTTTTTTGCCTGACCATTCGCACGCCGTTATAAATGTGACCTCTGTCAGAGTGCAGAGTGAACCGATCTGACCAGTGAACGCATGAAAAAAGAAAAAGCTGTGAGTCGCCCTGGTGGGAAATTTCTAAGATCTACGCTTCATGATTCTTCAGGTCCAGTGTGTTTATGATCCGCCAGACGCCTGGTTGGTTTGATCTCATGTCAGTCAGTCATATGGTTGATCAATGATTGGTGGAATTGCTACTATGTCCCGCCTCCTCTGGATGACGTCATGGATGTTAAAGCTCTTTATCTGCTCTTTTGCTGCAGTTTCTTCATTGAAAATGCAGCACATCCATTGTTAATTTATTTTCATGTAGTATTAGGGATGTTTTTTTGCTGTTTTTTCCGACCTTTCAGCTTTCATCCTCTCTTCAGAGTTCAGAGCATGCAAGGTTTGGATGGTCTGATGGAATTTTTTATGTTTTAAATGTGTTACTGTGCATGGTGAAGCTTGATTTGAATAAATATCATGAATCGAATCAAAATATTGCCAGGAAAATCGCGATTAGATCATTTCCTAAGATCATTCAGCCCTAAACTTTAGCATCGAAGCTAATGGTCTCTCTCTTCAGTATAGGCAGAAAATAGTCTTGAATCAAACAGTGGCTCACGTTTCAGTGTCTTTGACTGGCTTACAGTGTCCTTCATCCACAATCATTACACGGACTGAAGATCTGGAACTTCTGTTTTACAAATCCAGTCACCACCAATGCTTTAGATCTTGTGAGATTAACCCTTAAAAAATTCATTCATCTCATTTCATTTTGAAGGTAAATGATAAAAACAAAATGAGGACAATAAAAATGGAAACTTGAATCCTTTGAAAGGGGTTTCTTTGGGTTCTGCAGATTGCTGCTGTCTGGTTATGATGGGAAAGCTTCAGATCATTCAGCTAATCGACATAATTCTGTGCAAAGATTTCATCACAGGACTGAAGTGGCCTTAAGCACAGATTATGGATTATGAATCAATCTGAAGAGTGGCATTTAGAGCGCGGGCCGTGCTCCTCTGAGAAGTGTTTTCAGATCTGTGACGAGCTGACTCGTCCTGAAAGTAGGCCATATTTGGTTGAATCTCAGTCGGTTCTCATGTGTCTCAAGTGACTTTATTGACGTGTGACGCTTCACTGTGATGTTTCAGCAGTTATATTAATTTACGGGGGGGTTCATGTAGAAAGACAGAGGGGTCTCCTCCATGCTGAAGTCGCCGTTTCCCTCGGTACTCTGTGGCTGAGAACAGGTGAACTTTTCAACCCAGTGGCGGTCAGTGCAGCTGAAAGAGCTCTTTCTGTGCTCAGTAACCATGGTGAGGTCAGCCATAATGATATCCTCATTAGGATGAGAGGCAGGGAAACACTTGGAGCTGTTTGAGGCTCTTCAATAGGAGTCATTGAGATAAATTGGTTATTATTCAGGCTAAACATCCCTGATTGAAAGGAAAAGGTGGCTCTCGGGCTGAGAGCCGCTCTGTGTGAAGGTCCTGTGTGAGATATTCTTCACTGCAATGTGAAAATACCAGCTCAGCTCTTTCCTGCTCTTGTTGCTCTTCAAGTAGCGATCCTTCATCTTCTCTCAGTGTTTGCGGCTCGGTGTTTCACTGTTTGATAGCTGTGAGAACCCAGGAGTGAGCAATAAGTGCCCAGTTCTTCAAGACACAGTTTCTAAATCAGAGTAGAGAAGGACTGGTTGAGGGCTCTGGAGGAGAAGGGTGAAGGAGGGCTGCTTCAGAGGAACTACCTCTACTTTCTGAGTCTGAAATTTAAGCCAGCAGAACGAGAACCTAATGAGCTTCAGGACCTCAGAAAGACAGACTCAAACTGTTTCTAAAAGTGACACATGCAATACAGGCCGGAAGTCAGGCAGAAATGAGCACAGTCTCATTTCCTGCACGAGTGCATGAAGCACTTTTCAGTGGTTTTATTCTAAAAGGCATGAGGTGAGCTTTAAAGGTCTGGAAATCCTGTCTGACATGGACTAAATGCATGCGCACGATTCATTTCCAGGCCATCAAACCATCCATCATGTTCTTTCCCACTTAATTCAAAAAACATGGAGAACAAAGAATCCCAGGCGAACGTATTCAGTCCACCTGAGAGAGGCCGTCAGCCAGTCTGCAGTCATCCAGCGGCGGCGGCTACACCGCCATGTTGCTTTTTAAATGAAGCGACGGCGCATCCCAGGGCATATCAGGCATGGAGGCGTTGTCCATGTGAAGTCCTGACAAGACTCAGCTTTCATTAATCATTTAGCAAAATATAAAAGCTCTGTCTCAATCAATCCCCAAGTTTATGAATATTTTACAAGAATATGAAAAATCCTCTGGATAACTGTTATCAACACTCAGAGATAACAACACTCAGAGATAACAACACCCGCACTACAGTGTCTTCAGGTGTCCTCTGTAATGAATTCTGCTTCCTCGTGGTGGCTGACTTCAATACCAAATTGTCCAGTTGTGAATCGAGTCCAGCCGTCTGTTGGAGCCCAGAGGGCTGGACAGAAGAGAATGTGATGAAGTGATTGTTGTGGAAAGCGTGGACAGCGTCCCGGGTGTCCTTCACTGCTCTGACGTGTGTTTTATCCTGTCAAGCGCAGAGCAGCTTCTGCACCTCGCACTGATGTTCCGTCCTCCCTGTGCTCCCTTTGCTCTGTTTGCAGCTGTTTGAGATCACCGTGCCGATCACCCAGGGCACCAAGCCGGTGACCATCAGCGTGGCCAACCACACCCAGTGCAGCTGTCTGTCCAAGCTGGACATCTACAGACAAGTCCACAGCATCATCCGGAGAGCCTTACCTGAGTAAGCAGTCGCGTCGGCCGCGCCGCTCTGGAGCTTTGACCCACCTGACGGTGCTGTCGCTCGGACCACCCTCCCTCTGCCCCGGGCGGAGGCTTCAGATCCAGTCTCTGATCTACAGAGACGCAGAACTCCTGCAGACCTTCCTGCATGTCTGAACTCTTCAAAATACAAGCAGCAGGTTGATGAACAGGTTGCTTTCAGATTACAATGATTTTCTGACATTTTCACATGTGTGTGTGTGACTGTCAATCTGAGCTGATATGTCTGACAAAATGCATCTTAATGCTAAAAGTTCCTAATATCACTGACAGTTTTACCTCAGTCTGCTCCATCTCCCAGTAATGTCAGTATTCTTGGTCTTTAAGTTGTGCTAACTTTTCTGCAATGCGAGCTAAGGTTAGCACTGCATTATAATGTGTGTGTGTGTGTGTGTGTGTGTAGCCTTGTCTTCCCATTAGCAGCACACAGGAGGTGTTGTGTGTGTTGCTGCTGCGGTTGCTTCCTGCTCGGCCGGCTTGCTGGGTGTTACTTTAGGAAACATGTTTTCTGATTAACCTCACAGTGCGGTGATAAGTGTGTGCATTCCTGTGCACACACCTCCGTGGAGCGCTGTGCTTCGTGGCAGCCAGGCTCCCATGAGGAAGTAGTTGGCGGTGTGTTTTTTGGCGGCGGCTCCCTGCACACGGCGGTGCCCGCATTTAATTGTCGACTGGGAAAAAATGAACTTCAGCATTTAGCTCCATGCTGATAATTAAACAAACACAAGATTCAGGATGAGATCTGTTTGCTTTCTTTTTGTTCAACAATGCACCGGTAGGAGCAGTGAGGAAAACGACGGTTCGGTCCCCTCAGGACTTCCAGTCTTCCGTCCTTTAAAGGCCTGATCCACCAGAGGTCTGCACACATAAACAGCACTAACTTGGAACTGCTGAAAGGACGCACTGAGCACTGAGTCTGACGGACTCACAACATAGAACACACTCTGTCCATGAATATGGAATAGTGCGGTCCAGATGGAACTGCGTCTTTTCAGGAGGTTTTGCTCAGTACAGTAGAATTCAGTTTCCATTGCTGCAAAGTGAGGAGTGAATCAGCTCAGCCTGTCTTGGAATACAGGCAGTCACTCATCTTTCTTCTCCTCTTCTGTCTCACGTTTTCCCCACAGCTCCATGTCTTGTTTCCAAAGTCAGATGGAGCTGGAACTAAACCATGAGCAGGCCGTTCTCCTGTGTGTGGCTCACGTCACTCGTGGTTTTATTCTTAATCAATCATGCATAAAACAGAAAGCTGATCAGTTACTGCTTTCCTGCTTCCTGACAAAGAAAAGGCTGTAATATCTTTTTCAGTGTTTTTGAGAAGAACTCGATCCAAACAACCCAGCCCTCCACCCTCTGTAGCCACTGTGTGAAAGCTTTCACTGTGGGACGCTGCAGGAGGAAGACAGAAACACAGCACAGCTATTAATGTTGGGAAAATGATTCCTGTTTTTGGCTTCAGTGAGCTTTTTCAGGTGTCATCGTGTTCAGTTTCCTTTCATTCAGAATGAAGATCATAGCACCCTTAACCCTAATCATGATATACAAGAGGAGATGTAACATTTCCATCAAACTCTTTATTTTGTATTGAAACTGAATTTAATTCTTTCAGGATGTTAGAAGTCAAGAAGCATTCAGATTGGTTAAAGATCCAAGGCTATGTTACTTTTTCAACTTACAGTTTGAAGATTTTTGTAAATTTACAGACGTTTCATTTCAAGTGGTTTGGGGCATCAGGAGAAACCGCGGGCATTTGACCTAAAAACACGACTCCTGCCACCTTTACATCTGAAATAAACCATAAAGACCAACCTCTCACCTGAAACAGTGAGCACAGTGGCTGATAATGTTCTTTATTGTTGCAAATTGGCAATTCACATCCTGTCGTTATCAGCCACTGTGGTTAGGGTAAGGGTTAGGGTTATTGACAGATTCATTATCAGGTCGGGAGACTTTGGCATTTGCGCAGCTTTGAGCTCACCTGCAGCTTAAAATAAGAATTTTAATATGCAATAATTCTCCCATGTTGTCTTGAGGTATTTCTCTCTTTCTCCATTGTTTCCCACTGTCTTAATTCATTAAATGTAAGCAGTTTCTGACTCTACAACCTGTCCGGCCTTCACAGTTCGCTGTCAGGAAGATGCCGTCATGTCTGAGGCGTCCACAGATCTCCAGCTGTGTTCATCTGAATCTCATGGTGTCGTCTGTCACTTCACCACCTCTCCGTCCTTCCTGTGAAACGTGTGAATGAACACGATGAAGCACAGTCACACTGTGGTCCACTGAGGCTGAAGTGGATGTAGAGTAAACCTCGCCAGTGCATCAACCCCTCATCACCCCAGTGTGTGTGTGTGTGTGTGTGTGTGTGTGTGTGTGTGTGTGTGTGTGTGTGTGTGTGTGTGTGGAAGAGGTTCGCTACAGCACCGCAGAGCAATGACCTGGTCCAGAAGGAATGTCAGCTAATGGATCTCACCGGATCTGAAGAAGACTCTGGGAAAGACACACTCTCATGCATGGACAGAATCTGGACAGACTGTGGAGAGAATTTGAATCGATTCTATAAAGAACAGGCACTTTTTCAAATAGCATGGAGCAGAGAGTCCACAACTGCAGGTGCAAATCATCAGCAAATGTCCAGAAATGCCTGTTGAAAGACTTTGTTCTAACAAGTTTCACGGCCCTCAGTGTTCAGATGCTCTCTGGATGTTTGAACAGTCGATGAGAGAAAAGTGAATGTGAAGATTGAAAACAGCTGAGCTGCAACAATACTTAGTGCTGCTTCCAGCCAGAACCGACCAGAACCCTGAACCTGGAGATGGAGAGCACCTGAAAGACCTGATGCTGTCAAAGCTGTTGAACCCAGAGCTTTCATCAGACCTGCAGGCCTTCATGGACAAGTAAGGTGGACGAGGACGGCGAGGCTTCATCTCAACCCGACGCCGACTCCATCAACAAGATCACCTCGGCCCGTGTCCTCGGCGCGGGAGGCAGACGCCAGAACAGCCGGTCCGTCGTCGCCAAGATCAAACTCTTCAGCTGAAGGAACTGATGAAGAGACGTGACGGCGAGCTGCGACGACCAGCGCTCCGAAACCAACTGAGGACAAACTCACTGCAGAGCCCAACGTCATGAAACAGGCCAGACCATCAACGTTCCCCACAGATCCTGGATCGGCCACTGGCGGTTTCCCATCGGGACGGACTCATCTCCATGGACAGACTTCATGTTAATGAGACAGACCCCCTCAGAGACGAGTTCTCTGATACTGGTAACACCTTGGACCTGTCCAGCAAGCTCTGGTTAGAAAAACACAAACGTCCCGTTCTGTTTCACCGCTGGGAGAAGAACTGCTCGATTTTATGTATGAATGTTTATATTGTCTCAGTCTTATTCCATTTGCCAAGAAGACAGAAACGTCAACACAAGCACACCTCTCTGTTCATAGCTCCTGACAGACAGGAAGAACGCCGGCGTACAGCTGATCCGACACCATGAGCCGATTAAACAGGACAGAGGACGTTCAGGACGGGCCTTCTCCTGTGAAGTCAGGGTGAAGCTGTGGGTGGTCTCCCACATGATGTGCAGCAATCCAAATGTTTTTCAAAGGACCTGTGAAGACCCATCGTAGTGTTTGGGTCCCACTGTGCCGGTAGCAGCAGGAGGAAAATCCCAGCTGGTTCCTGCTGCCGGAGCAGAACCTGTTCTGACGCTGAAAGGCGAGCAGTCACGTGAGGCTGAACAGAACAAGGAGCAAAAACAAAGAGAGCGAGACAGTAGCTGTCTCTGTTTTAATTTGAATGTTTCACTTTTGTAGAATACTGTTGCATTTCCAGTGAAACTCTTCTGCTTGAGTTCCTCTGAGCAGCACTGATTCCCTGGAATGCAACCTGCAGTAATATGATAATCTGCTTTGGCAGAAGTTATGTTAATCACACACACTCACAGAGGCTGGCGAAGTCTAACGCGGCGTGTCGGATTATGTCTGGAAGAGGAAACGCATTGTTGAGAGTTTCACACCTACAAATCATGGAGAACACACTCACACAGGAAACACTCGTCTGCTTCACATTAGAGGGAGAGAACTCACCCGGCAGAATCCCTCCATCTTTCACTGCCTTCTCTTCCTCCTCTCTCTCTCCCTCTGTTTGTCTGTCTGTCTGTCTGTCTCTCTCTCTCTCTCTCTCTCTCTCTCTCTCTCTCTCTCTCTCCTCTCTCTTTCTCTCTCTCTCTCTCTCTGCAGGTGTGTTGTGGTGTGTGCAGTGTGTGGCTCCTCTTTCAGGACTCCGGCTCAGGTCTCATTGATCTGGATCTGACAGTCGGGGTGTGAATGAGTCCTCCATACATTGGGCTGGTTTGTCCACTGCGTCTCTCAGACGGTCCAGCTCAACACTTCAAACTGGTGTTCCTCCAACCCTTCCTGCAGCATCTTTACTGAGTGATGTCTCATTATCGAGAAGCTGCTGCCTTCAGAGTTCACGTGTCCATGAGAGTGAGCATGCTAGGCCGCCACTTTTCCTTCGTTGGATCACTTTTCATGGACGTTGAGCTCTGCGAGCTCCGCACTGGAGCTGCAGCTCTGGAGGCGCTGGAGGAGAAGTTTTCAGACGTTAGCACCACATGTCCAGCCCGCTCAGAGATGCTCAGGTTCATTCATAAAGGCCGTGAGACACTGGCTGCCAGGGCAGGACCTGTGAGCAGCGTCATTTCTAAAGGCCTCCACACACCACAGGATAATCGGGCTGAATGTTGCCCAGATCTTCTCCTCCCAATCGAAGCCGACAGGGTCCGATCGTCGGGAGTATGCTAATGAGTTCGGGTCCGCTCTTCCTGTAGTGTGTGGTGTGTTCCCAGAGATGTTTTCCGGTCGGAGCCTCTCGGGAGGCGTCGGAAGGGGGGATTGTAGATAATGAACATGTTTAATATTTCCGATCGCAGATCCTGTGGTGTGTGGAGCTCTGAGAGGCGCCGATCAGCTCCGAGTAGAGCTGTCCACACCCTCGGAATAAAGCTCCCTGATTGGCTGAACAGCTCCGTCTCATCAAGGTGCCGCTGTTTAAAAAAATCCCCTCTCAGCTGTCAGAGCTGGATGAATATATGTCTGTGAAATATATTCACTATATGACAGTGAAACAGAAAAGCCAGAGCTCTAAACTCAGCTGTACAGGAAGTGATGGTTCATCCTGTCGCTGCTGGATGAACTGGATCCTCCATTCAGACCCAAACTCCGATCTAATATCTGCATCTCCGCCAGTCCTGCAATAATCCCAATGTTTTAATTAATCTCCGTCATTAACCATCACGGAAGAATGGGGAAGAAAGAAAAAAAAAAAAAATACTTTCGGCTGACCCCGTGCCTTCAGAGAGCGGACTGTAATGAAACTGACCTGATCAAGGCTCAACGAGTTTTTATTCTGGTGTAAACTATCAAATCTGTGGACAAAAAGAATGATTTAAAGATGTTTGGTGATTTAAAAAAGTAGCTTTTATTTGACTGTACTGCTAATAACTTTATTCTACTGTACTGCTCCACTCGGGACTCAAGAGTAAAAAAACAAAAAAACACACACAAAAAAAAAAAAACACAGATTAATAAGCTGAATTATTATCAAATGTGGAGAGAAAATTATAAGAAAGTGATCTGAAACTGCGCGGGGGGGGGGGGCTGACAGAGCAATACCGATGTGAATGAATGAACTGAATGAATGAATGAATGAGTTCTCTGCTTATTATTTAAAGTGGAGATGAATGTTAAACACAGGACTGAAGGAAAACAGCACAAAGTCACGTTGGGCGACGTGAGATTTGGAGGAGAGAGGAGCCGATTCTCGGCTGAAGAATCTGCTGGTGTGTGTTCTGCTCCAGAGCGACACACACACTAGAAGATCAGGAGAGGAAGATGGGGTGCCATCTGTCCTCTGTCCTCTTGTAGTGTGTCTCTGAATCGGGGAAGATTGAAAAAATCCTGTAGTGTGTGGCGGGCTTTAGGCAACAGATTCAAAACGAGCAAAAGCATCAAAAATCCTGAAAAAAACAATTGATCCATGTTGAATTGATGGGGCACATTTTTTTTTTTTTTTTTTTTGTTTTTGGGGCACATTTTACCTTGGTGTTGTAGTTTGTCTGATTTAGTGTATTTTCTGTCTGATTTAAATGAAATGACTGTTCGGTGTTAAACATACAGTCAGGCTGGATCCACGTCTGGACCGACGTCCACCGTCTCCAACAAGCGTGAGTTACTGGAACACATCCCGCTTTCCTTCCAGCACAATCTGGATTGGAGCAACACTCAGCTGGTGTATGGAGACAGACCTGAGCAGGAGTTAGAATAGTTAATCTTACAAGTAAAGCGGCAGAAAACAGACGGATGTGGGTCCAATCCATGGTGTGTTTGATTAGGTAAAAACAACGACATGAAGGCATGAGGGGATTCAGAAATTCATTTTTCAGTCTACATTCGAGACAAACCTTTGTTTTCGACAGGGAGACCGGAAGCAAATGTTGCTGCGTTGTGCTGCTTCGCTGTTAACGTCCTGTCATCTTCAGCCTGGAGGACAGGCAGCAAAGGAAAATCGATAAATTAAATCAACTAAAGCTTCTACGCCAGTAAAACAGCTGCTCTCTGGATAAATCCACACAGTGTGGATTTCAGCCTTCACCTGCTTGTCTGACACCTCCAGCTCAGCCTCCAGCTCCTCAGTGTTGCTGGTTCGGCAGTGAAGCCTGTCTCCAGCAGGACGTCTGTCTCTGAAGGACGCTGCTCACCGCCACGGGCTTTGATCAGCGACTCCATGTTTCTGGACCGCTTCACGATCCACAAGATCCATCTCTATACTGAGCCTCCGTCTCACATGAAGAGTTTTGGTGCATCCGGTCTCAGCAGCAGGATGATTCCAGCTCCACGTGATTCAGGTTGTGCCGTGATCTACAGCCGTTCACGTGCACAGAGGAGTTTCACTGGATGGAGTTCAGTTCCTGCAGATCGTGAGCGGTTTGAGTGATCTCAGCCTGCCGTGCACATCCCACAAATGCATGCTGCGAGAAGCTCCAACAGCACAGAGGAGTGTTTCTGCTCTCAAATGTGTGAGGCTGTGGAAACTCCAGAGGCAGGAGGAAACGTTTCTCGGTCTTATCAGAGATAATCCTCAGATTCCTCCTGCTCTCTGCCGACCGGCCGACTGAGCCTCCCAGCTAACGCCTCTTTGATCAAGGTGTTTATTTGTCCACAGTCTGGCTTATCTGGGCTGCCGGGTGAGGGCAGGGCGAACCACACACACACACACACGCACACGCACACGCACACGCACACACACCCACACACAAACACAAACACACACACACACACACGCGCACACACACACACACACACACACAGAAATCAAATGAACTGTGTTTCAGAATCATTTCCGGAGCTTTCAGCTGATGCAGGACGTTTCAGACGAGTTCCATCCAGCTGAACATTTCACCGGTTCATCCCTGCAGACTCGTGACATGGAGATTCATTTCTGCTGTTCATATTGGAGCCTGTGGTCACTGCCAGCAGTCAAATTCAAACTAGCATGTAATAAAAAGCCCCGGATGCTGCTTCAGGTGTTCTCTCAGGGAAGAAGCTCTGCTAGCGTCATGCTCCAGGATCTCAGGCTCTGCTGGTGAGCACAGATGTAAAAGATGTTTGAGTGAAGACCACAGCAGTGTGTGTGTCCTCCGATGGACCGATCACTGCAGTGAAGCCAGACTCACTGCAGACAGCATGTGTTGGATCAGCTGATCCAGTCCGGCCATTCTGGACCCAGAGAGATTTGTTCCAGTGTCCTTTAGGGATGTTCCGATTGGTCAGGGCCAATTTCAGCGATTTATGACTGATCAGGTATCGGCAAATTCAGCCGATCACCTCGACGATCTTTTTAATTTCAGTTGGTGTCCACTGAGCCTCGTTTTAGAACCATCAGAAACAGACAAATAGCAAAGGGTGTAGTGGCGTTAGCATCCAGTGGCTAACATGTCGGCACAGTCCGACCTGGATGGTCCAGCTCTGCTCCGTTCATCACCGGAGAACCGCCTGTGTTTGCACCACATTACTGTTTTTGCTGCCGACCAGCAGGACTGTGGATGAAAAGGCCTTAATGAGGACGTAACGGACGAAACCACCCGTCAAACAAAGTCCTAACGAGTGTCTGCCTGGTGTGTCTTTCTTCCCTGCAGGTGTCCGGTCGCCAACAGCACGTGTCCTCCCGGGCAGGTGTGGGGCAGCAGGCAGTGCCGGTGCACCGACGTGGCGTCCGGCGTGCAGTACGACCCCCCCCCTCCGCCCCTGACCCCTCCCCGGCCCGCCCTCCAGCACCTCGGTGAGTCTGCTCCCAAATCTCTGCTTGTATCTTCACAAAACAGCAGAAGAAGCTTTTTGATTATTTCTTCCTGAAGTCGTCCAGAAAAAAAAGGGGAAAAACAACAACTCCAGCTGCTGGTGTGCGGTAGGTCTGACAGGAGGAAACCGACGCTGCTGCCCAGACCGGCGAGCTGCAGGACGCCCACTGTTGTTTCTTCTCATGTCTCCAACACCAGCCTTTGATTCCAGCCATCGTTCAGCAGCAACAGCAGCATTTAGAGGTGGACGCAGCTGCTGTCTCCGCTGATCTCTGTCAGGGAATCACAGCTGATTATAACTTTAGCTGTGTTATTCAGCATTACTCAATAATTCCAGCCTGTTGTTCCTCTTGGTCCCAGCAGGGGGCAAACAGCAGATCTCAGGTTCTACACAGCCAGATGCTGATATATCAGAAAGTCAGTCCTGGACACGGTCTTTGTCTTTTTGTGTTCCTGAATGTGAGGGAACACACACTCACACACACACACACACATACATTTGTACTTCTAAAGTAACCCTAAAACCCTTTCCTCGCCCCTTACACGAACCTCAAACTTCAAAATGAAATGCCTCACCCTAACCCATACTCTGAACCTAATTCTAACCTGAACCCAACCCTAATCTAACCTTAAGATAATTCTAACCCAAACGTGAGGATGTCCTCACTCTGTTGGTTTAAAACTCAATCTGGTCCTCACTGTTGTGTATGTACAAGAACACACACACACACACACACACACACACACACACACACACACACCACACCACACTACACACTGCACAAACACGTTTTGTGTCCCTGTTTGCAACAGCCCAACGTTCATGCGGTCAATGACAAGTATTTATGCCTGTGTGTGTGTGTGTGTGTGTGGTGCTATGATAACACTCAGTGGATACAGTGTAAACAAATGCGCGGCAGAAGAATGTGGAGTGCTCAGAGGAACAGATTCCACTGATAATGGAGACGAAACGAATACAAACACGTCGTGTTTAACGAGGCCTCAGCAAATTATCTGTGGACCACAGCAGGAGGGGCTTCTCACACACTGTTATTTTCTTTCCCTAAACCAAATTTAGAAATCAAATCAAACCCGCTAATTTGATTTTAAAGGACTTTTGTGGGTTTTAAAGGCTTTCCGCCAGATGAATGGGTTCTGGGTTTTTCACACTCATCATCATGTTTCTGTTGGTTTCCTGCTGGTGGAGTCCCTGCAGTGACTGTGGATTCTGTCAAACTTTCAAATGCATGAAAGTACTCCATGAATTTGTGTTTTGACGTCGTCCGGAACTTCTACTTGAACAGAATGAAATGTTGCTCAGGTGAGAATGATCACCTTTGTGTTGTTTGGGTCAGTTTCAACCCACTTTTAATAAAACAAAGATGAGAACCAAAGTCGGTGACTTACTGAGTTCATATCTCCAGTTTATAGCAGCAGCCAAGCTAACCCAAATGAACCTAATGAACTGAAAATGAGGAGTATGTGGACAAAGGAAAGGCCCAGGGAGGCAAAAGTATTGAAGCCAGTCTGTTAGTGAACAAGGAACCCTGACGAAGTAGTCAAGAGGGAAGAAAGGATCAATAATTGTTTTTACGGATGATTTAAGGCGCAGGTTAAAACCGACCCGTTAACATCTGTTCTGCTGTCTTCTGTCCTCTGTCCCCTCCGTCTCCACAGACATGTTCTCCACAGATGTGTGTGGCCCGGACAAAGAGCTGGACGTGGACAGCTGTCAGTGTGTGTGTCGGCGCAGGGATCAAAGCCGTGACTGCGGTCCGAACCGACACCTGGACCCCGGCAGCTGCCGGTGCGTCTGCGACGCGCCGCCCGACGCCCTCTGCCAGCCCAACCACGTCTTCAACAGGGACACCTGTCAGTGCAGCTGCAGCAAGACGTGTCCCCGGCACCAGCCGCTCAACAGAACCAAGTGCTCCTGCGAATGCAGCGAGTCGCCCAACAAGTGCTTCCTGAAGGGCCGGAGGTTCCACCAGGCCACCTGCAGGTACGGCAGCAGCAGAGGGAAGGGTCGACGCGTCAGGGAGCAACAGCCTCAGACAGGAGATCAGTCTGTACATCCTTTTCTAGCCCTGTTCCGATCTGTCAAAATGTCCCTGTGCAGCCAGGTCTGGAAGAAACAGGCTCTGTCCACGTGCAGACGAACTCAGACTGCTGGAAACTGAAACAATACCGTTCATGATTCTGTTTTTACAGCATTTAAAAAGGGGGTTCAGATCAGCTCAGTCCTCAGCAGCAGCAGATAGAAGCATTTCACCAGCTGACTCCCCACTGCTTTTATTGGTGAACTTCATTCTAACATTGTTTCTCCTGAACTGCAGTGGGCTTTCTAGTTTTTAAACTTTCTACCATTGCTCTTTGAGTCTGGGAGAGATCCATGTGCACGAGACGCACCGATGGATCCTCCAGGGTCTTTGTCGCCCACTGGTTAGAGTCAGGTCATCAGTTACTGGTGTGTGGCAGCAGAGGGAGGCCTGCGCTGCCCGCTCAATGCTAACTGCTAACACTGGAACGTGTTGACATGGAGGATTTCTGTCTTTGAAACCAGCTGCTGATGTGCTGCAGGTGTGTTGGTAGAAGGTCTCCTGACTGATTAATGCTGTGGTTTAATCAGAGACATGAAGGATGGCTGAATGTTATGACGGCAGGTGTGTGAAGAGCTCTGAAGCTGGAGCTGGTCTCGTGTTTCTGTGGTCAAACCGCTAAGATCTCGCTGCTGATGTTCACGGTCGCCTGTAGCTGAGCTGGATGCTGCGGTGAACCTGGCCTGTAATCCAAGACCGCGGCGTGCTAATGGCTTCTCCCAGCTGGCACTTAACCATTTCCTCTCCTGACACACACACACACACACACACACACACACACACACACACACACACACACACACACACACACACACACACACACACACACACACACGCACTCCCATCCCATCCAGTCTCGACCCCTCGTGACCCTGTTTAAGAGTGATTTATGAGTACAACTTTGTAGTAGCACTCCAGCGTGTGTGTGTGTGTGTGTGTGTGTGTGTGTGTGTGTGTGTGTGTGTGTGTGTGTGTGTCGTCCCTAATGGATCCATGTTTCTGTTGGAGCTGAGCCGTCCTCCGTCCTCCTGACGTCTCCAGACAGTGACAGGACTCACCACAGCCTGATGCAGTCACACTGGAAGCTTCTCTCTCTGCTGTGTGACTGTTTGGAGTTTGGCCGACACCGAGAGCTGGACTTCATCAGGCTTTAAGAGAGACGGTTATTGTTAATAAATAACTGTATTCATCATATTCAGCTGATTCTAAATTCTGAATTATATTCTGCCAAAGGTTTTGAAGCCTTGCAGCTTTTAATAAAGGTCATGAGATTTTCAGTGCACACTGAACTGAAGCACAGTTCACCCAAACTACAATCTGGAATAGTCTTGCATCTGTTCTGTTTTCAGTCTTTGACTAGTGGATATCTGAAACCTTCTGTCCAGCAGCGGAGGACGTCTTCCCTGTCCCTTCAAACATTCTTTTATTGTGTTATAGGTGCTAAGTCTCAAATACATCCATTGGAGGTGCATCAGTTAAATTCAGTTTTATTTATATGGTTTCTAATTCATTTCAGTCATTTAGAAGCACTTTTACAGAGAAAAAAACAATTCCACTGAAGACGTCGAGGAGACGGAGGGAAGGAGAACCTTCCTCTAAACAGGAAGGAACCTTCTGTTTAAAGAATGTTAGGAACAGATTCAAGCTGCTCATTTAACTGTCACATCTTAGATACACTACAGAAAATATATAAAAAACAAAACAAAGAAACGGGTAGAAACCTGGAGAACCACAGGAGACTTTCTTACTTGTGGTGGTTTAATTACCATTACATTTCTGTTAAAGAAAACAGAAGTAATAAACCTGCAGTTTGCGGTTCTGTTTGGACAATGCCCCATTGTGGAAAGTGATTTGTTTCTAATATAGTCAAAAAAACAGTTATCAGTGGTTTCACCTTCAAAGTCACTTTGAGGAAAAAAAATGTAAAAAAAAACATTTTTTTCTTTGAATCATTTGCTTTATTCTCATACACATAATGGAAATCATCTAGAATGTCTGAATTAGTCCCGGGCTCTGTGAGGATGTGGTGAATAAAGAATGGCCTTAATGGAGTTTAGAAGCTTTTTTTCTTAACATCTGCCTGAAAGTACAGAGTCAGGCCAGCGTCAGGAGATGTCACAGAAATGAAAACTAGGTAACACTTTATTTGAAGCCCCCCGTATAACACATTATAAGTACATTTAAAAAGCATTATAATGCCATTATAACACGTGTAGCTACAGTTATAAACATTCATAGATGATCACAATGCCACGACCTAACCCTAATCCTAATCCTAATCCTAATCCTAATCCTACGCTGCATAGTGAGTTATAAAGCATTATGATCATTTATGAGTGTTTATAACTACTTATAAACACTTATGTGTTATACCAGGTGCTTCAAGTAAAGTGTTACCGAAAACTATGAGACAGACTGAACAGACTGTGAGGCAGAAACAGAGTTTCATCGACAAGGAAATGAAAACAAGACACCAAAGAAACAAACAGACGTAAAACGGTGGAGAAATGTTCTGCAGTCTGATGGTGCGTTCACACCGGACACGCTGCAAGCATCGCGGGCGCCACTGACGCCTAAAAGTTGACGCACGTAAAGTGTGGAATTCGACGCGTGTTCAAATTACACACGACGCTTGCAACGCTGGCGACGCGCGGCAGCTCATTGGCGGGAGTGGGAGGAGCTTCTGTGTCCTGTCTTCATGTTGACAATGGCGGATCCCATCAGGACACTAGCTTGACTTTATTTAATAAAGAAAGCCAGAAAACGGCGTCGTCAGGCGCCTGTGCGATGTTTTTCGGTTCATCCCATCCTGCAGCGGCGTTTGCAATTTGGTGAATTCCACCATTTGCTCCAGGAGCTGCGTGAGGATGAGGTTCGCTTTCAGTGGTACTTCCGCCTCTCCCGGCCCGGTTTGACGACCTTCTGGCCCGCATCGGCGCTCAGAGTGCTCGTCTGTGATTGGATGACGCTCCGTGTTGACGCTTCAAAAGTTCAATTTTCCCAACTTCAGGCGTTGACGCCTGCAGCGCGTGTCGCCAACGGCTGAAAAGCGACGCTCGAAAAGCGCCTGACACGCGTTAGGTCCGTTGAAGCTTGTCCACCTGAGACTGTGAATGTAAAAGCAACGCCCGTGACGCTTGCAACGCGTCCGGTGTGAACGCACCATTAGGATTCAGGATTAGGGTAACCTGAACCATAAGTAACCCTGAGTGACCTCAACCCACTGTAACCCCATCCTTAGGTAACCCTGACCCTAAACAGCCCTGACCCTAAACAGCCCTGACCCTAAACAGCCCTGAGCCTAAACAACCCTGACCCTAAACAACCCTGACTCTAAACAACCCTGACCCTAAACAACCCTGACCCTAAACAACCCTGACCCTAAACAACCCTGACTCTAAACAACCCTGACCCTAAACAAATCTGACCCTAAACAACCCTGACCCTAAACAACCCTGACCCTAAACAACCCTGACCCTAAACAACCCTGACCCTAAACAACCCTGACTCTAAACAACCCTGAGCCTAAACAACCCTGACCCTAAACAGCCCTGACCCTAAACAAATCTGACCCTAAACAACCCTGACTCTAAACAACCCTGACTCTAAACAACCCTGAGCCTAAACAACCCTGAGCCTAAACAACCCTGACCCTAAACAACCCTGAGCCTAAACAACCCTGACCCTAAACAACCCTGAGCCTAAACAACCCTGACTCTAAACAGCCGTGACTCTAAACAACCCTGAGCCTAAACAACCCTGACTCTAAACAAATCTGACCCTAAACAACCCTGACCCTAAACAACCCTGACCCTAAACAGCCCTGACCCTAAACAAATCTGACCCTAAACAACCCTGACTCTAAACAACCCTGACCCTAAACAACCCTGACTCTAAACAACCCTGACCCTAAACATCCCTTTGCCTGAACGGCCCTACCCCGAGGCAGCCTCAGCCCTGAACCCTAAGCTTCAGGCTCGTCTCGGACCCTGTCTCCAGTGTGTCCTCTGCTGCTGATCAGCACTGTGGCTCTGACGGCAGCGTTGTCTCTGTTCATCACATCATGGAGACGTAGGCTTGCATGGCGGTTCCAGACCTGGGGTCATGGAGGGAGCGTCATGGAGCTTGATGTAGAAGCAGTAGAGCAGCAGATAGAAAGATGAGTTGGTCTAAGATGAAGTTAACTGGTTCTCCCCCCCCCCCCCCCCCCCCCCCCCCCCCCCCATCCTGCAGCTGTCTCAGAGCTCCGTGCGAGGCCAGACGGCGGCGCTGTGAAGCCGGGTTCTCCTTCAGCGAGGAAGTGTGTCGCTGCGTGCCGTCCCACTGGAGACAGCTGGACTGACCCAGCAGACCTCAGCAGGACCCCGCGGACCTGCTGGTCTCCGGGTCCCCGTCGCCTCGGCAGGACCCCGCGGACCTGCTGGTCTCCAGGTCCCTGTGGTGCGTGGGGACCCTGGTGAACGCGGGGGAGAGAAGCGGTGAAATACTGAACGGTAAAATGGGGATAAGAAGGTGTGAAATGCACTGATTCCACTGAAAGAGAGCGGCTGGCTGGAGCCCTGCATTGAATAAAGGCTCAGAGAAGAGTGAACACTCTGAACCTGTTCGATATTGTCCAAAAATCCTTTAAATTTTTTTTTTTTTTTTGCAGGGAGGATTTATATTATTATTTCTCTGTATTATGTCAAATATTGATTATATAATTTATTAAATGTTATTTTTCAGCTTCTGTCTATTGCAAGTTGGGTATTTTTCATAAAAATACACTGTGAGTCAATGTTTTTGTACCATGTAAAGTATATCTGTAAAATAAAGTATACTGTATATAGCTTGTTGTGCTGTGGTCATTACACACCAGCATCTAAAATGAAAACACAAAATGTTGATAAAATCCCCAAATGGGTAAATACTGGAGAGCCCCTGGCCTGAAGTGTTTCTAAACCTGGGACTGGGACCCTCTTTGGGGTCCACCCGGAGACGCTTGACCTGCTCTGAACCACAACACAACAGCTGGCTCCTGCTTCGGCGTGTTGGTGGAAGAGAGTGTGTATCCAGCCCGGCAGTGGCGTCAGTCCAGGGACGCACGGCGCTGGCAGGAAACAGAACACTGAGAGACCATGGTGGGCTGTCGATTAGCTTTAATTCATTAAAACAGGTGAGCTGAGGTCTGCAGGCACTGTGCGCTGAGAAGTGACCGGAATAAAGAAAATGAGAGAAGATCCACCCTGACAGTCCTGAGTTTACAGCTCTTTAGATTACATTTGTCTCACTTTCTGAGTGAATCTAAGCTGAGCAATGAGGACATTTTCAAACTTGAAATATGTTTTGCAGTGGTCATTATTACATTTGGCAAAATGATTCCTAAACATGTTGTACCTTCTTTAGGAATGTCAGTGAGGATGGATTTGATCTTTTTAGTTTTGAGCAGGAGGCGTCAGTGAAGTTCCCACAGGGAGAACCGCCTCGTGGCGGCCCAGGGTTCATAGCAACGTGGCTTCTTGATCCTTGGATGTCGGCTCTTCCTGCCATTGTGAAGCAAAATTCACAAAGCAGTGGATTGATCTCCACTAACAGGGAACGTGAGCGGGTTCAGACCGTGGAGAGGCAGGTTAGTTTGACCCTGCTGATGATGTGTTGGAGAAGCAGTGATCCTGCTCACTCCTGGTATTGGTTCATTGGAATCATCAATTGAGCTTGAACTCGGTTTAATGGAGACCCATGAGAAACTTTGGAGACTTGGAGAACCAAAGTAGAAAAAAAAAAAACCAAACATCTGAGCTCCAGTTGATCACATGGCTCATTTCAACTGGTACAATAAATGCAAATGTGTGAAAAACTCATTTTTGAGACAATTTGTAAAACTCAACCCTCTGTTAGTCTTCATGGATGCAACGCCGTTTCTTTTGCCACGGTTGATCTTCCAGAGATAAGAAATGTTCCGACCTGCCAGAAAAACTTCTAAATACCATCTGAAGCTCAGTCAGAGTGAGATCAGAGAACAGAGCGGACTATCTGCTGGATTTCCAAACTCACTGACAGCTGACCCCTCCCCATTCCAGGCCCCAGCATACCATGTCCTAATCCCTGGCCATTAGCGCCTCCTCGCCCTCATCTCGCCACGGCTGCTCAACTCCTGAAGACATGTGGACACATGGTCCAAGAACACCAGCGGAGATCCTGAACACTCTGAGAAAATCTGCTGTTCTCACTAATTTACTGCTGAAGGAGGCACTTGAGTCCAAGAGGACGGGACAAGATGAAAAGAGTCTTTTCTTAAAGCAATGCGGGGAGCACAGAAAAGCAAAGTATAGAGAAAAGTAACTGTTTTACGAAGGAGAACAAGTCTGGACTTCCTTTCATGAAGCCAACCACAAATAGATCCTCAGTTAGTCTGTTATTCTTTTTTTCCAATTTTATTTTGGAATTTTTTAGATAGATCAACATAAGATAAAGCATTATTTGTATTTGTATTTGAAGACAATTGTATGATCATCAATACCCCCCACCCCCCCCCCACCCCCACCCCCACCCCCACCCCCCCACCCCGAAACCCACCCATCCACCCACAGGCCATATAGACATACATCACCCACACACTCACACAAAATTAAGAAACAGAGGGTAGAAATTATAGGAGGTAATACTAATAAAAGGTTAAAAAAAAAGGGGTCATAAAAATATGCATTATTCATCCTCAGGATCGAAGGGAACATTCAGAGATTCAATATATCGTAAGAAGGAATCCCATGTGCCGTGGAAAGCTTTCACTGATCCGCTCATTGAACACCTCAACTTCTGAACTTTAAGATTGAGTAACACCTCTTTTATCCAGCGAATATGTGAAGGGGGCTGTAGAAGCTTCCAGTTAAGCAAAATTAGTCTGCGAGCCAGGAGGGTTGTAAATGCCAAGGCTCGCTGGAGTGCCTTTGGCAGGCCCAGAACTGGGGGGATACCAAAAATTGCGGACAAGGAGTTTGGGACAATCATGTGGTCATATGCACTACTGAGTGTTTTAAAGATATATGTCCAAAATGGTCCCAGTTTTGGGCACGACCAAAACATATGCACATGGTTTGCAGGGGATAAGTCACACCTGTTGCAAGAATTACGTAGAGAAGGATACATTTTAGACAGTCTGGCATTAGTGTAGTGAACCCTGAAGAAAACCTTAGTCTGTTTTTAAAGCTAAAAAGATTCATTCTGCCCCTCACAGTGTGATGGATCACCCTCTGAAAGGCCAACATGTCACACTTTAACTGAGATTGAAGTCTGGGTAACACTTTACTTGAAGCCCCCCTGTATAACACATTATAAGCACACTTATAAAGCATTATAATGCCATTATAACACATGTAGCTATAGTTATAAACATTCATAGATGATCACAATGCCAGGACCTAACCCTAACCCTAACCCTAATCCTATGCTGTATAGTGCTGTATAGTGAGTTACAAAGCATTGTGATCATGTATGAGTGTTTATAACTACTTATAATGTGTTATACCAGGTGCTTAAAGTAAAGTGTTACCAAAGTCTGAATTAAGGCAGGGTTATGGAGCGGACTCCTCAGCAGATGCGGTCATTTCTCTCTGGTCCCCCTCCATCACCCCGGGAAGCTCGTCAGCGAACTCCTGCAGAGCTGAATCTGTGGATGGATTATCACACACATCTGGAATGTTCTGTTTCTCTCTGTCACATTCTCAGACACAACAGCTTCGTCTGAGAGGTGACGGTGGGCCGCCATGCAACGGTCCCCATCTGGAGCGGATTAAAAGTGCATCAAACCCTGGAAATGAGCGCAGAGTGTGTTCGTGCCGTCGTCTTACACTTAGTCACTGGGAGCTCAGTACAGGTGAAGAAGTCTCACTGCTTCACGGCGAAGCTTCGGCAGCATTGACTGGACCCCATGTGTAATGATGTGTGATCAAAATCAGTTTTTTAGGTGAAAACTCACTTTATTGCCAAAGTTTTTGCTCGCTGCCTTGACATACGAGGGGGTACCGGAAAGAAACCGGACCGTGTTTATAAAATTAAAACAAGAATGATTTCAGATTTCTGGTTGTTAAATCTCACTACAGCATGTTCTTGTGCAGATCTCTGCAAAGTATCATCTCACAAAGTTACACAGGGAAAGCACACACAGCGCTAATGTCGACACAGCAGGACCCCCTTCTTCAGAAAAACACAAAACGACAGAACACATCACTAAACACGATCAGCGCGCAAGCATCAGATTTTTTTTTTTGGTAACACTTTACTTGAAGCCCCCCTGCATAACACATTATAAGTACATTCATAAAGCATTATAATGCCATTATAACATGTGTAGCTATAGTTATAAACATTCATAGATGATCACAATGCCAGGACCAAACCCTAACCCTAACCCTAACCCTAACCCTAACCTTAATCCTATGCTGTATACTGCTGTATAGTGAGTTATAAAGCATTGTGATCATGTATTAGTGTTTATAACTACTTATAATGTGTTATAAAGAGGGGCTTCAAGTAAAGTGTTACCTTTTTTTTTTTTGCTGGGAAAAACAGCTTCAGAAACACTCACCACGGTCCAGGAGGCGTATAAAGATGGTGCCCTGGGGAGAACGCAGGTTTTCGAGTGGTATGGGCGCTTTGAAAGGGGAGAAATGTCCATTGAAGACCAGCCCCGCTCCGGACGACCCGCATCCTCAGGCACGCAGGAAAAGATCCGCGAGGATCTTTTTTCTGGAAGCCGAACACAGCGAGTCTGTGCCGCCTGGCAGTCTGTTAACCAGGACCATTACATCCAGGTCCTGAGGGGCTCCGAGGAGCAGTGAGGCCGAAGCGTCCGGAGCTTTGGTGGGATGGCGAGTGGTGGCTGCACCACGATAACGCGCCGGCGCACCGGGCCCTGCGCATAATGCAGTTCCTGGAGAAAAACGGGATGACCCTGCTGCCTCATCCGCCCTATTCGCCGGACTTAGCACCGTGTGACTTTTTTCTCTTCCCAAGAATGAAGAAAGAGCTGAAGGGGCGGAGATTTGAGGACGTCGAGGAGGTTAAACAAAAATCGAAGGACGCACTGCACGGCATCATTACACACGAGTTTTCAAACATCTTTGAAAGCTGGAAAACACCGATGCAACGGTGTATTCAAACCAGCGGGGATTACTTTGAAGGCGACAGCTTTGACAAATTGTTCCAATTAAACACATTAAAAGTTATAACCAGTGTCCGTTTATTTTCCGGTCCGCCCTCGTATATATGAACTTGAATGACTTCCCATTCTTAAAGCAGAGCATTTAGCCTGGTGTGGGTCCAGAACAGCTTCAGATCTTCTAGGAAAGACTCTCAGTCTCTGCTCGGCTCTGTTGGGTTGAGGTCTGGACCCTGTGCAGACCAGTCAGACTGGATCCTCCAGGTATTTCTGGTCCTGCTTTGTTCTCTGGTGCAGTCATGTTGGAACAGGAAGAACCTTCTACAGACGGTTCCCCCATAGTTTGGAGCATGAAACAGTCCAGAATGTCTCTGTCTGCTGAGCTTCCACAGTTCTTTCACTGGAACTGAGTCCGGCTGCCCAAGACCAAGTCCAGACCAGGATCCAGAACCCCCTTCACCAGACTTTACACCTGGTACGATCAGTCAGACAAGAACCATTCCCCTGGAAACCATAAAGCCCTGACTGTCCATCCGACTGTCCATCAGACTGTCCACCAGACTGTCCATCCGACTGTGAGACTGTCCATCAGACTGTCCAGCAGACTGTCCATCAGATTGCGAGACTGTCCATCAGACTGTCCAGCAGACTGTGAGACTGTCCATCAGACTGTCCAGCAGATTGTCCATCAGACATCCACAAGACTGCCCCTGCCCCAGACCGGAGACCTGTCCAGGTGGATCCAGGCCATATTTGTTGGGTTGACAGCAGAGGCAGAGCGTGGGTCTCAGTACAGAGGGGGCGGAGCATTCTCGTCAGGCCCTTATGATAGTAATTTTACCATTTAAACAATCCCTCATGCTACCATCAAACAACACACTAATGTTCACTTTTATTGAGCCAAGCAAACCTATATGCCTCAGAAAGCAGAATAAAGTCACAAACCAGTTCACAAACGTGTGTTAAAGAACGAATACACATGCGCTGTCAATCTCAGAGCGTCCGCTGTCCATGGTGCTGAAAGCTCAGATAAAAACTCACGGGCTACATCTGTACCATCTTTGATACAGCTTAAATATAAAATGAACACAGCTTGTCTAAAATTACACAATCTATTCAGATAGATATAGACACAGCTATCTATATCTTTTGGAATTCACGTATATTAGAAAAAAAATAGACTCCCGGTCTCTTATAGTTGAGAGCAACACAAGGCACATTCAGATAGGCAGGTGTTTCAGACCACAGCATTCTGATAAAGATAATATTTTTGAAGGTTTCACTGACTCACCAGTGGCTCCGATGTTAGGTTTTGGGTAGTACCGCTAGCGGCTAGCATAGTGTTTAGCATACTGTTTAATGATTAATGCCGCACAGCCAATCAGCTGGCTTACAGCTCTGACGTGTTCATGGACAGTCATAATGTAAGAATTGGCAAATTGGAGCCCACACTCATATGGTATACCTTCTCACACACACTGCACATTTTATTATAATAATTTATTTACGAGTAAATGTGAACACATCACATGAAACGGGGCTGATGACCTTGTGGTCCCTGAGACGACCGCCCCCTTGCCCCCACTCTGGCTCCGCTACAGGTTGAAAGGTAACCCGAAATCTCCTTAATGTGTGTGTGAGTGTGTGTGTGTGTGTGTGTGTGTGTGTGTGTGTGTGTGGGCCGAGGTGGGGGCCTGAAGATGGACAAGTGAAATGCGGTTTTATTGTTTTGTTGTCAGAAAGAGTCAGAGGTCACACTACATAAAAATGTCAAGGTGTAAAGAATAGACTCACTCAATGGCATTTTTCAAGGAATGTTTTCTGGATCTCCCCCAACCTTTAACCATGCAGTCTGAGTGCGCGACTGCAGAGGTTGGCAAGGGGGCGGCGGTGCACAGTGGCGCGGGGAGGGGGAGGGGGTTGGGGGGGCAGACTGATGCCAACACACACTGCTCCAAGATTAATTGTATTTCATAATTAATACAGACCCACAGTAACTGACTGAGTTATGTGGAAAAAAAAAGAAAAAAAAATCTACGTAAATTAGTTTACGTCACGTGACTCCGGACTCCGGTTGATTTACGGTGAACCGTGACTGGAGGTGCTGGGAAAGGGAATGTTTTGATCATGGATCCAAGTAAAAGACCCAAGAAGCATCAGGAGCCCAGTTTAGAAAAAGAAGAAAAGAAGAAGAGGAGAAACGGACAAAAGATAAAGGTATGCATATTTTTATGAGTGATGTGAATGACATTAAAGGCCATTGATTAGCCTTTTGCTAACATGTAGCTGAGCCACAGAAGACCACTGTATCTGGTATTTAGTTTTGCTGAACTACCAACTATTGTAATTGAGGCATCATGTCATGCAGCTAATTTACCCAGAGGCAGCCTGGTAGAGTTTGTGTTTCTAATGCAACAAGGAGTGTAAATTCACACAGACATCCTGACTGTGGACTTATTCCCATACGCTGTATGCTAAGATCAATAACTTCTAACATAAACTGACATGGCACTTTGTAAGATACATCTGATATGGCTTTTTAAATGATTTGCAGTGTGTCATGCTTAGCTAATAGGATGTTTACAAATGTTAATAAAATGTTCATTATGGTCATTTTAATTGGGTAACTGATGCATGTGGGATGTCAGTGTGATCTAACATACATATTGTATCTTAACTGTAAATTCAGGGGCAGTTCTGAAATATTTTGGGGCTGGAGCCAGTGACCGAGACGAGCACAGCAGCCTCAGACCTGGTCCTGAGTCTGGTGAGGAGCCGTCTACCTCCTCAGCCACGTGTTCCTTGCAGGACTCCTCAGGTGTGTGTGTGTGTGTGTGTGTGTGTGTGTGTGTGTGTGTGTGTGTGTGTGTGTGTGAGAGAGAGAGAGAGAGAGAGAGAGAGAGTGGTGTATGTGTGTGTTTTTGCATTTTTTTAAAAAAAACTTTTATAAACACTAAATGCTGTGAGCAACATGTATACTAATGACAATACAATTTTCTCTTTATTAGAAATGCCTCAATTGGACATCCTGCCAAATCCTGAGCCTGAGGATGAGCCTCTGTCTGCTGGCCCTGCTAACTGGCCTTCAGTTTTGACTGACAGAATTCGGACACAGCTGGTTTGTAGAGGACCAAGTGTGGTACCTGCCGACTTTGCGTTCCCCAGGAATGAGTTGGATGGAAGAAGCTGTCATCACCAGTATTTCAAAAAGACATTGATTAATGGTGAAAAGATTCCCAGAAGCTGGTTAGTCTATTCTGAGAAAAAAACAGCCTTTTCTGTTTCTGCTGCAAACTCTTTTCTAAGAGGGCAATTAATTTAACAAGCTCAGGCCTGACAGACTGGAAACATGCAAGTTTTTTGTTCACCTCTCACAACAACAGTCTAGAACGGATTACAGTCAAGTTGGCACCAATCCAAGTCGGCCCTGACCAACTCGGCACCGCCCCGGGATACAGTCAAGTCGTCACCGAGATAAGTCGGCCTCGCGGGGGGGGGGGGGGGGGGGGGGGGGGGACGTAGCAGGCGCCAGACTGGAGGACAAACTGTGTGATTATGGTGACTGACAGGTTGGAGCGAGCGCGCAGCGCTTAGTGGCTCTCTGGTCATTTGACCAGATCATGTGACCAGATCATGTGACCAGGCGGCGTGATCAAACCAGTCCCCGGCATTATAATTTCATTGTAATGTTCTCCAGCCCTGAAGTTTGGTCAGCCAGTACAATAAATTAATTTTTTACCCAATCAGTGGAAACCCAGGAAGACTGAAGCTGCATGATCTGATCACATGATCACAGTGCCATGAACTATTTTGGCATCTTGCACAAGCTTTTCACCCTGTTTTCAGCCTCCACTCAGAGATGGGCCATACTGAAAAAACATGTGGGCATCACTTTGAAGACGTGGACTGACACTAGGTGGGAAAGTAAAGCGAAGAGTGTTGAGCCCCTGAGACATCAGGCAGCTCCTGTGAGAGAGGCATTGATTGAGGTGAGAGATCACACTAAAGATCCCATCATTAAGGTTGAGGCCCAGTCCTTGTCGGAGGAGGTGGGATCCTACCGCTTCAGCATCTGTACAGTGGTGTGGTACGACATCTTAAGCCAGATAAACCATGTGAGCAAGTTGATGCAGTCTCCCAGCATGCAAGTTGATGTTGCAGTCAGTCTACTCAGTGGGATTGAAAAAGATCTTCAAAGCTACAGGGCAACAGGCTTTGTGACAGCACAGATGTCAGCCAAGAACATTTGTGAAGAAATGAATGTTGAGGCTGTTCTGCAACAGAAGAGACTGAGGTCCACAAAGCGTCGCTTCTCCTATGAGGCATTTGATGAGGCCTTAAGTGATGCTTTGAAGAAGCTGGAGGTCACATTTTTCTTTGTTGTAGTTGATGCTGCAGCTTCAGCTGTTCAGGAAATATTTTCCACACGGCAGAATGTGAGAGAGAAGTTTGGAGTGCTCTCTAATTTCAGAAATCTCCCAGACAAAGAGCTCCAAAAAGAATGTGAGACCCTGCAAACTACACTGCACTTTAAGGGACATTCAGATGTGGGTGGCAGAGACTTGTGCAAGAGCTGAGAAACTTCCCTAACCCTAACCTCCCATCAAAGTCCATGACTCTGCTTGAGCTACTGACTTTCATCCATGAGAAAGAGCTTGCAGAAATCTACCCTAATTTGCGGACTGCACTCAGAATTGGCTTGGCCCTTCTGGTGACAGTAGCTGAAGCAGAGAGGAGTTTTTCCAAGCTGAGGCTTATTAAAACATGCTTGAGGTCCACTATGTCACAGGAGCGTCTCTCTGGACTTGCCATCATCAGCATCAATCCTATCATTGCAAAAGAGATATCATATGATGATATCATTGATGAATTTGCATCAGTGAAGGCAAGAAAAGTGAAGTTTAAGATTGCATCTCACACCTGTTGTTCATGTCAGTTCTTAACAGGGTGAAAACCCAGGTTGAAAAATAGTTTATGGCAGGATTTTCTTTTTTTTTTTTTGCTTCATTCATTCTCAGTTTAAATGCTCGATTTTATTTATTGATTTTGTTTATTCTTTCTTCTTGTTACTTTTTGTACTTTCTTGGTTTAATCTCACATTGTACTTTTTGTAAAGACTACTGGGGACTTCATAACGCTCTTATAAAAACTAATAGGGATATTTTAACACCAGCTTTAACACAGATTACTAATAAATCTATTAATGAGAGTGTGTTCCCTCATGTCTTTAAAACAGCAGTTGTAACTCCGATTCACAAATCTGGAGCTAAAACTGAGATGAGTAACTACAGGCCTGTCAGCATTTTGCCTGTAGTATCCAAGATTATTGAGAAAGCTATTGCAGAGCAGCTAATGGAACACTTCCATAGCAATAATTTTTTACATCCTGCCCAGTTTAGTTTTCGACACAACCATTCCACCGATGCAGCTTGCTGCTACCTGGTCAAAAACATCAAACTCAGCCTGGACCGAGGAGGCACGGTGGCTGCTGTGTTTCTGGACTTGTGAAACGCCTTTGACACAGTTAACCACTGTGTCCTCCTGTCTGAGCTCTCTCAATATCATCTGTCTGATGACACACTGCAATGGCTGCAGTCATATCTTTCAAATGGTATGCAGTGTGTCAGAACAAATAATGCTCTGTCCTCTTTGAAATCGTGCACAACTGGGGTCCCACAGGGGTCAATTCTGGGACCTCTGTTGTTTAGTATCTACATTAATGATCTTCCGACAGTGTGCAAAGATATTAACATCATCATGTACGTGGATGACGCAGTCATTTATGTACATGGAATGGAGATGGAGCAAGTGGCATCCAAAATGTCTTCTGTAATGAACGATATACAAAATTGGCTCAAATCCTCTTGTCTAAGACTAAATGTTAAAAAGACAAATGGAATGTTTTTCACAAAATCACACAAACCCAAGAAAATGTCTGACATTTTTGTTAATGAAGAAAAAATAAGCATTGCAACAAATCTGAAGTATTTAGGCGTCCATTTGGACCAAACTTTAAGTTTTAAGAAACATATCAAAAAACTATGCAATTCAATTAAATACAATATCTCTTCCTTTAGACAGAGGCATCTTTTATATACTTTAACGCTCTGATCATTCCTCACATAACTTATTGCCTGTCTTGTTGGTCTCAGGCCAATGAGGCCACACTCAAACCTCTCAGATCTGTCTATAATAAGGCACTAAAGGTTCTGGACAAAAATCCTCTTCATTATCATCATTGCATTATTCTCAGTAGGTATAAAATACTAAGTTTTGACGATTTAATTTCATTTACAAACTTAAGAAATATCTTTAAAATTGTCAATAATATTGCTCCACCTCCATTAAAAACATTTGTTCAACTTTACTCCGAGCAAACAACACGAACATCTCGATCCACAGTTCACAGAAACTGTGCGATCCCAAAAAGATCCTCTGCCTTTGCTCAAACAGCTTTTTCATTCAATTCACCATTAAACGATGGAATCAGCTCCCAGACAGTCTGAAATGTTCTGCAGGTTTAAACAATTTTTCTAGAAATCTAAAGAAATATATTCTTGATAACCAACTGTGTCAGCATCAGTCCGGTTGATTTTGTACATTTGACACTGATGTATATTAATTTTAAATGAGATAATGTAATGTGTTTTGTAATAGTTTTTAACATTAACAGTTATGTAATTGCATTGTGATTGTTGTGAACCTGCCCAGGGACTGCAGATGGAAATTAGCATTTGCTCAATCTGGCACAAAGCATCTTTTCTATTGAAAGATTAATGTATTTGTACATGGTCCCTGTCAAATAAATCAATAAAATAAATAATACAAGTAAATAAAAAATTTAAAATTACATATACAGTTGCCTTTTTTACTTTGTTCATATATTATTCAAGCATGTACAATTTACGTACTGTATTTTATTTATTGATCTTGTTTATCCTTTGTTTTGAATTTTTAAGATTATATTTAATAAAATAATCCAAAAATAATATAATGTATTGCTATATGTTGTTGTTTTGGTGGCGGGGTTTGGCTTTGAACGGTTCTCGCCCAGGGCGCTTTTGTAGCCAGAACCACCTCTGATTTGCAGTGTGGATCCGACACACACACACACACACACAGACACACACACACACAGACATACAACGTTTGCATTTTAGGAAACATTAATTTCCTTTCATTTCAGGGCTGCTTCTGCCTTCTCTGGAGGAATTCAAGGGTGGGACAGTTTTATAGGCTCTAACACACACACCCACGCACACACACACACACACACACACACACACACACACACACACACACACACACACACACACACACACACACACACACACACACACACACACACACACACAAATGTAAACACACATCGAGTCGCTCCCTAACAGGGAAGGAAGCTAACGGAGCTACCCTGGTCTGCAGATCAGAAGATAAGATATTGGCACCTATGACGTGTGATGTGTGTGAAAAGGATAGAGCTGCCTGGTGGCACAGAGAGCCGTTCACATCATATATTACACTCCAGTCCAGTATCACCAGGTCCACTCCCTTCCTGCCATTCAAGTCCTGTCTGACTTATGACCCCAGTGTGTGTGTGTGTGTGTGTGTGTGTGTGTGTGTGTGCATGTGTGTGTGTGTGTGTGTGTGTGTGTGTGTGTGTGTGTGTGTGTGTGTGTGTGTGTGTATGTGTGTGTGTGTGTGTGTGTGTGTGTGTGTGTGAGTGCCACCTTATAAGAGGGAAATAGAGGTACTGGGTGCGTCAGCTCCTTAAACCACACAATAGAATGAAATCAGTGTTTCTACTTTTTCAGAATTCCTCCACAGCTTCAGTTTATCTTAAACACCGGACCTAAAACATTACTGCCTTCCTGGGTTTCACAGTCAATTCAACGATGAGATAGATAGATGGATAGATAGACAGATAGATAGATAGATAGATAGATAGATAGATAGATAGATAGATAGATAGATAGATAGATAGATAGATAGATGGATAGATAGATCAGTCGGTGTCCTCAGGAATATTTTTGCGTATCAATAAGCTAAGCCAGCTGATCGGTGGCATTTCACACTCAATCGACAAGAAAAAGGAGTTTCACTAACTTGTACATTCATTATATGCACATTTTTATGGTTTAATTTTTTTTCAGTGGGAGCCTTAAAACAATGTGAATGCAGTCAATTGTGCAGACAACATCTGGAAAGTCATTTCTGTGGGTTGGTTTGTAGCACTGGCCCGTTCGCCCAGTGCAGAGAAACCTGACCTATCGACTGGTCACGTTAGTCAAGTTATCCAAAACAAAGCTCAGGCTGCAGTATCCCAGACCTGCCTTATAGAAGATGGAACGTTGTACACTCACCGGCCACTTTATTAGGTACACCTGTTCAGCTGCTCGGGAACCCAAATTTCAAATCAGTCAATCACATGGCAGCAACTCAGTGCATTTAGACATGTAGACATGGTGAAGACGATCTGCTGCAGTTCAAACCGAGCATCAGAACGGGGGAGAAAGGTGATTTCAGTGACTTTGAACATGGCGTGGTTGTTGGTGTCAGACCAGCTGGTCTGAGTGTTTCAGAAAATGCTAATGGGATTTTCACTCAACCATCTCTCGGGTTTACAGAGAATGGTCCGGTAGAGAGAAAATATCCAGTGAGCAGCAGTTCCGTGGGCGAAAGTGCCTTGTTGATGCCAGAGGTCAGAGGTCAGAGGAGACTGGCCAGACTGGTTGGAGCTGATAGAAAGGCAGCAGTAACTCAAAGAAGCACTCGTTACAGCCGAGGTCTGCAGAAGAACATCTCTGAAGCAGAACCTGTGGAGCCTGGAGGCAGACGGGCTCCAGCAGCAGAACCCCACACCGGGTTCTACTCCTGTCAGCTGAGACCAGGAACCTGAGGCTCACCCAGACAACAGCCCAGACTGGACAATAGAAGATTGGAAGAACGCTGCCTGCTCTGAAGAGTCTGGATTTCTGCTGGACATTGGGATGGTCGGGTCAGAATTTGGCATCATGGATCCATCCTGCCTGGTGTCAGGGGTTCAGACTGGTGCTGCTGGTGGTGTAATGGTGTGGGGGTATTTTCCTGGCACTCTTTGGGCCCCTTAGTACCAACTGAACATGGTTGCAACGCCACAGCCGACCTGAGTCTTGCTGCTGACCATGTCCGTCCCTCTATGACCACAGTGGACCGTCTTCTGACGGCTGCTTCCAGCAGGAGAACGCACCGTGAATCATCTCAGACTGGGTTCTGGAACAGGACCATGAGGTCACTGGACTCAAACGGCCTCCAGTCACCAGATCTCCATCCTATAGACCTCTGGGATGTGGTGGAACGGGAGATTGGCATCATGGATGTGCAGCCGACAAATCTGCAGCAACTGCAAGATGCTCTCATGTCAATATGGACCAAAGTGTCTGAGGAATGATTCCAGAACCTTGTTGAATCTATGTCACCCAGGATTAAGGCAGTTCTGAAGGCAAAACGGGGTCCAATCCGGTACTAGCAAGGTGTACCTAATAAAGTGGCTGGTACTGCACATTGTCCATCATGTCAGATTTATACCTGCTGGCTCGATCCTACTGGAAAGAGCCGGTTGCCAGAAACCCAAGACTGGCCAGCAGCTGTTTGCTCCGGGACGGTTTGCTTCTGGTGTGTCGGTCTGTCTGACACTACTGGAGTCGATAGAATCACAAACATGGAATCCAATTCAGGTTGAAATGTTCCTGGTCCCTAAAAGCTACCACTGCTGTGATCTGCTCCACTGCTCTCCATCCTCTGAACGGCAGGCTGTGAGGGCAGCATCACTCAGTGAAGGAACACATCCACAACGTGTTGGCGGTCGCGTGGGTCTGTCAGTCTCATATTAAAATTAGGAAATAAATCTGGCCTCAATTCACATAAATCTTCAAAATGTTTGTTTTTGTGGATCAGAGTTGAAGTACGGCAGCATCTTATGGCAACTGTATCTTCATAAATCACAGTGTTTGTGTGTGTAATAACACACACGTCTTCCAGGCTACGTTATGTGCCAAAGCAACATTTCTAAATGAGCTCCTGATCTTTAATGGTTAACCCTGGATCTGCAGTGATCACTTTAGTCACTGATCATGCTGAATGAAGCCATTATACCAGCTTCCGGCTCCATCATTATTATTTCATTTACTTTTCAGATTGGGGATCACTTCACGCTGTGGTGGTAGAAAAGGGCCTGTTAAATAACTGTTGGGAATATTTTCACACAGAGCCAGAGATGAGGAGTGAAGGTGTCAACGCCTCAGAGGATGTTGTATTTTAGCACTGCAAGGAATCCAGACAAGTCAGGGAACACTACACCTATCATCAGTCCTAACCGGTCTCTTCATTCACTCTCTGGTTAGTGGTCGTCTGAATAAAGCAGGAAACCATCAGGCATTCAGTGAAATTAGCACATACACTCTTCTCCACTTCTAATCTGGGCGTCGACCAAAACAACAACTCAATTTATAACAACCTACTTTTCAAAGAGCATTTTCTAGCTTTTTATAACTGGATGAGTCAGAAGTTGGCAGTGAAATCAGGACAAGCAGCCACTTTGGGTGAAACACTGTTTTTGCTCTGGACAGCGAGAATGACGACATGAATCATGCTCACTTCAGGTTCACATAAATAACACCGTGACCCGTCTGAATTCAGACCTGATGAAATCACCAAAGAAACAACTTCCAGAGCAGACTGACCCTGACTGAGAGCCTGAGGGGAGGAGCTCAACGCCTGAACCCCGAGGTGTGACGCTGTCTGTCTCTCTGATGGACTGGAGACATGTCCAGGTGTCCCTGTCCTCACCTGTCCACTTGGAAAGGTAAGAGCAGAGACACCTGGACAGGTGAGACAGGTGTGCCAATGTCCTCAGCTGTGCTCAGCTGTAACAGGGACTGGGTCCAGTGCCCTGCGACCTCCTACAGGACGAAGCCGTATGAAGATGGACGGATGGTGATTACTGCAGGCGATACCAGAGTATCCCATTACTGCAGGTGATGTGCAGAGTATCCCATTACTGCAGGTGATACCAGAGTATCCCATTACTGCAGGTGATACCAGAGTATCCTATTACTGCGGCTCCTGCTGTTGTGGTCTCATCTCTGACTTAATCCACTCTGGAAATGAGGGGAAAGGAACTTTCTAAAAGTGGTGACGTCCCCAAAGTGGCTCCAGCATCCTGTTGAGTTGGACCCGGGCCTCCGGGGCCTCCGGGGCCTGCGGGGCCTCCGGGGCCTCCGGGGCCTGCGGGGCCTCCGGGGCCTCCGGGGCCTCCGGGGCCTCCGGGGCCTCCGGGGCCTCTGGAGGTTTTCACTGCAGTCGGAGGAGTGTGTGGATTCAGCAGGTCAGGATTACTCAGACCTTCTACGAGCTGTGAATAATTGTGAATGAAAGCAGCACAGATTAGAAACATCTGCCCCGAGTCTGTGTGTGTGTGTGTGTGTGTGTGTGTGTGTGTGTGTGTGTGTGTGTGTGTGTGTGTGTGTGTGTGTGTGTGTGTGTGTGTGTGTGTGTGTGCCAGACCCAGCAGTGAGTCAGAATGATGGGTTAGGAAAGCTAAACACAACAGTTTACATCCTGAAGAGCCCATCGTTTGTGTCCAGCAATACTTCAGAGACGGTTTTAACAAGATTGATCCTGCTGACAACCGTCTGAGGCCCCGAGGTCAGGGTGATGCCTGAGGTCAGAGGTCAGGGCGATGCCCTGAGGTGATGCCCTTGTCCTGCCAGGGTGTGAACTGTGGAATGAGCTTGTTTCAGCGAAGGATCGCGTTAGCTTCACATTTCATCTTTCCAGAAAACGCCGTACTCCAGAGAAGGCGGCTGTCCAGATGTGAAGCCCGGACAGAGGCTTATGCGTCCAGCATGAAGGAGTTCTTCACAGGTTTGAGCTCCTGGAACAGTTTGTATTGGTCTCAGTAAGTTTGGGATCACATGGTTGATGATTTGTGTGTTTGGAGAGTCACACACTCACAAGTTCTTAATGACAGGTGCACACATCTTTTTTTTTTTTGTTGCAGTAAATTTTGTGCAGAACATATTTCTACTCCTGTGTCAAACAATGTGAGAATACAGACAAAATATGTTTATGAAGGAATCTGAATGTGTCATAAATGTTCACTGTATGTCGGATGATTCATCATGTTCTTTTAGGCGTAGAATCCAAATAGAATCAGACAGCTGGAAGTGCTGGAATCTTCCCCTGAGCCCAGATTCTGTTTCCTGAAATCCTGCTGTGCCACTGAGAAAGGCCTGGTGAGTTGTTCAAAAGATTCAGGTCTGCAGCAGTGTCTTTATACTCCTCCAGAGATGCTGAAGAGCAGTTGAAATGACTTCAATTATTCCTGAGAGAACTTCTTGAAATGGTATCTCTGTTGGGAATCGAACCGCACTTCACGTGACAGATGGTTAGCCTGCCACTGCAGTACCAGTGCAACATCTCACATGTTTAAATAAGGAATGAACCAAACAAAAACACAAATATTTTGTCATTTCTTGATGGAATCATCTCCTGGCTGAGTCCTGTAAAGGACGCTGCAGGGAGCATTATTTTCAAACTAGGCTCAATCAGTTGATCACGTGACCACTGAGGACCAATGAGGACCTGACTGAACATGTCCATCCACCCGGCGAAGCATGAATATTCAGAATGAGCCCGTCCTCGTCCCCTGACTCTGCCGGTCCAGGAGGACACAGATCAGGACACATCGGATCAGCTGCACCCGGATCAGCAAACGCCAACATGAGTCAAAACCCACAGAACACCACAAAACACCACAAAAACCCACGAAAAAACCACAAAACCCACAAAACACCACAAAGCCCACAAAAATACCACAAAACCCCCATAACACCACAAAACACCACAAAAACCCACGAAAAAACCACAAAACCCACAAAACACCACAAAGCCCACAAAAATACCACAAAACCCCCATAACACCACAAAACACCACAAAAACCCACGAAATAACCACAAAACCCACAAAAATACCACAAAACCCCCATAACACCACAAAACCCACAGAACACCACACCTTCCCTCCCAGAGGCCTCTGGGAGTCAGACTGACTCACACAGTCGCTGCCTAGCAAGGCCATGGTCTGCCAGATGGTCTGGCTGAAGGAGACGGAGGTCACTTAACCAGCGGGTAACTACCCCCCTTAACCAGTAACCAGTCACTCGAACACTGCAGATGAACATCAGCTGTGAAGAGCCAGCAGTCAACAAATCAACGCCCAGCTCCGTTCACAGTTCCTCACGTCAGTAGGACGGATTACAAGTAGAACAGAACAGAACAGAACAGAACAGAATAGAATAGAATCTGAAAAAAAAAAAAAAAACGTTGACTGAAGACCTGGAGGGAATCCAGTGTTTCCCCACAGTGGAAAGTGGAAGTAATTCAATTAAGCTAAGTGAAAGTGTCCCACCCTGTGCCCCTGCGGCCATATGGGGGCGCTCCGCTCGGGGACGTTTTGTCCTTGGTTCTTGCCCTGCCTCACCTGTGTCTCTCTGCTCCTCATGTGCTCCTTCCTCGTTAGTGTCCTAATGTGCCTCACCTGTGTCCCCCCTATTGAAGTCCGGCTCCCCTGGTGTGTCTTGTGGGTCTGTCCATGTGTCCCTGTTTCCCGCGCTGCACCAGCCCAACCCTACTCATTCCTTGTGTTCTGGGAATTAAGGACTTTTGATCAACCTGTGCTACCTGTGCGTGGGTCCTTCCACCTGCACCCGTGACAGAAAGTCTCCTGTATCGTGAACAAACTGAGTACAACACAGCAGACATGCTGTTATATATGAAGTTATTTGGGCTTATTGGCTATGACAGTGGAAGAAGACCGAGGTTTTGTGACATTCGTGATACACCCAAAGTTTACATGAATCTCTTCACAGCATGGAGGTTTATCTGATTACTTTAGGACATTCATGAAGAGAAGCTTGTTATGGTGGAGAGTCTGATACATCAGGATGATCCACACATGTGGTGTGTTCAGAGGGGAAAACAAAGATTCAGGAATGTCTGAAAACTCTCCACCAGCTGACCTTCAAATAACCTTGAAACAACCGTCACATGGAATGGCTCGGCGCCTTTTTTTGATGGAACATCTTTAAAATCATAGCTGGCTGCAGTGTGTGTGTGTGTGTGTGTGTGTGTGTGTGTGTGTGTGTGTGTGTGTGTGTGTGTGTGTGTGTCTCCTCTGGTTAGAAAAACACAGCGACCGCCAGCACTGGCAGACAGGCGGACTCGCTAATATTAAATCCCTTGAAAACACACATTATTCTATATGAGATTGTTCGTTCTGAGTTCTGAACATGAGCGAGAGGGAGCCCGTCGCTGGGGACCTGAACATTTAATGAACACTCTGTTATTTATGAGGGATGGCCTCTCACGCCGCTGGGGGAATGTTTTCCTGGGGTCTGCCGGAGTCCGGGGGGGCGGGGCTGGCTCGGGGAGGCTGTCGTATCAAACATCTGACATCTTGATTCACTTTATTGAGGAGCTTTGCGCTCAGTGGAGCGTTACGGCGTCGGGATAGTCAGAGAAGTCTGCACAGCCTCACATGTGGAGCGAAAGAGTCTTCATTCAAAATGAAGGCCCAAGATGGTGACGAGGCCCAGCGCTTCACAAACACAAGTTAACGTTACCGATGAGCCAGAATGGATCCAGACGCAGCGTACACGCTTCCTCCATTCAGAACACTGAGCTCCTGAGGTTCAGGATCAGGGAGGCTCTGCAGAAAACTTCAGTAAATGGCCAGAACCATCACTGGAACTCAATCCTGTGCTCGGACCCCGTCTTGGTCCAGAAATGGGTTCTGTCTTCAGTCCCGACGGAGGAAGCGGTCACAGACATGTTGAAGTACAGTGTCAGTATATTCAGGTCAGTGCAGCTTGATTCATTCACCATGAAAGGCTTTCACAGAGAAAACCCAGCAGTTCCATCTCCAGCACCCGTCCTCAATCACCACCTGTGCCTGGACCTCCGTCTTCCTGGAAGCTCCGCCCCTCCTGCTCCATCACCTGGTACTGTTGCACCTGTGTGACAGCAGAGGGACGGTCCGACGAGGAACGTCCACCGCCTGCAGGACCGAGCCACACAGCTGGAAGATCCTCCACCTGGGACAAACAGCTGTCTACCAGCAGGCCTCCACCTCCAGGGCGGGTGGAGCAGCAGCTGGATCCCAGGATGCCCGGTGGACTGCTCCTCCTCTCAAACACTGTATGTCTAAAAAAAATGGAGATGTTGGGAAAGAGAGCAGATGGACGCACGGATGGACAGACGCTCTCAAACTGTTTTCTCAAAGGTAAAAATCCTCCTGAAACTTCTCGAGCCGTGTTGCTGATTCCATCCGTCCACTGAAGCCTGGCATCCTCAACAGCTCCGCCCGTCGTCCCTGGGTTTGATGCCCTGACTCACCTTCTCAGCCTCCAGAGAACGGAGTGTTTGGGGAATCAAGCCTCCTGAAATCTGCTGTCATATCAGACTTTCTGCTGTTCCTGTTGACTGCCTCTCCTGAGGGGACGTTGGGTGTGTAGCGGACAGGAAGCAGCCAGCAGCGTAAAACGCTTCCAGACACCTCCATGTCACAACTGCAGCTCACACACCGCTGTGGAGAACGCAGTCTGACGGTTCCTCTGACTCCGACCGGTCTGCGGCGAAGCGCATGTGAAAACACACCGCTCAGCCGAAAGCCGTCCTGAAAACACAGAGATTGAAAGTCTTACGTGTTGCACAATCTGCCAGATGCGCCTCTTACGCACTCTTCACACACTCTTCACACACAGTGGAAAAAGTGGCGTGTACTCCAAAGACCTGCTTTCTGATCAAGGACAGCTAAATGCTGCCATCTTGTGGTGAAAATGAAACATTACAGTATTTACATTCAGATTCAGGAGAGTCACTGAGACCAATGAGAACTTCACTGAATGATCTGAATACAAAACAACCACCACCACAGGTTTAATCCTCATACAGAGAGCTCTACTGGTTTAAATATGTTAGTTAGACAGACATGTTTAAAAGAATCTGCTCACTTCTGAGAGGAAAAACAATCTAATGTAAAATATCTTTCATTTTCGTCCACAGTGGAGCCCTGCAGTGTGAAGGTTCTCTCCCTGTTTCAACACACCTGAATCTCATGAAGGTTCCATCACCAGGTTCAGCAGAAAGCCTGATAAGGAGCCTCATTGCAATCAGCTGTGTTGAAGCAGGGAGACATGGAGAACATGCAGGGCTGCAGCCCTCCAGGACCGGAGTTTGAGACACATGGCTTCCTGCTCTGCTCCTGCTCCTCCCACTCAAACACACAGCAGAGGAGTCCAGCTCTCTGGACGGGCTCCAGGACTTAAACTTCCTCTTGTTTCCTAAACCAGCATTTCAGCGAGCAAGCATTTACTCGTGTTGAGGATGTGAACTCTTTAAGTGAGAGTTTCGTTACTTGACAACATTGGTTTGAATATCCACTCCTGTCTGAAGATAAAATGTTCCATTAAGTAACTTTCAAACCATAGTTTTTGGTTAAAATTTTATGGTTTAAGTGACATTTAAACCATATTTTTGTAAAATGAACCTAATGTAATGACATTACAACGGATTATTTTCTCAGTTCACCAGTCTTCATTAAAGGCATTTCTTATCGATGAAACAACCATGGATATTTAGCAGTTTTCTCTTTAGCACTGACACATTCTGAAATCCACATCAGATTTATCATTTGATATTAGTATTGCAAATTTATCAACAATTAAAATGCAAATTCACTTTTCAAAACAGAAAACTTTATCACTGGTTGATCATTTGGAACAAGACTGAAGCTAATCAAAAGATTTACCCCCAAACAATGCGGGAAAACTTCAATATGTCGATGTTTTCTGGACACGTCACATTGTTTAGCAGTTGTTTGGCCAGTCATGCGACTGATATATGAAAATACACAGTTCACACACTGTGTGACCACTAGAGGTCACTGTTTGACCTCAGAAAGCTGCTACAGCACCAGACTGCTCCTCCATCACTGCTGGCTTCAGCTGACCGAGAGAAACATGTCTCACAAAACAAATCCACACAGTCAAACTGCAACCGAAACAGAAAATTACAATCTTTGGAAAAATGTAATGTCATTCATAATATATTCTTTATTTTAAAAAGAGAGATTAAATTGTCTAAAATGTGGTTTATTATAAATGTGTTGATCAAACTTCCTGTTATTTTGACGTATTTTTGTGGAATAAACGGTGAGCCGAGCAATGTGGCTGACAGCTCGTACCTTCAGAACGCCGTGTGCCCCGCCTCACCCTCATTGTGACCCTGCTCTCTGGCTGGCTGACGAGCGCCGTGGGGGGCCGGCCTTCCGAGGCCGTCTGCTGTTAAGTGGCAGGTGGCATTCCGGCGCTCACCTCCGTGCAAACGCCGCTTCGCCTCGGCCCGCTGAGTTAATTAGCGGCTGCAAATTTGCCAGCGTTTGTTATAAGCTGTGGGGAGTCGGTCCCGCATTAAGGGTTTAGCCAAGCAGCTAAATTCACATTATTGTCGGCCACGTTGGCAGAGGAGCCGGAGCAGGCGGCCGCTGCCAAACGCCGGCCTAAATACGGCTCAACAACATCTGCTGCACGTCCACGCTCCCCCGGTTCCCCGGTTCCCCCGGCGGCGAGCCCAGACCGGAGCCGCGACTGAAACAACACCACGGCGCCCCCTGCAGAGCCACCGGAAAACAAGGAAGTCTGATATCCGTGGGTGTGTTTATGTAAAGACACACTGGTTTTCATCAGGGACCTTCAAACTCCAGACGACAGAATCCAACACCTCGTTCAACATACAGAGCAGTCAGAACCTCTGTTTCATGTTTGATGTAAAACTGGTAGAAAGTTGGACAGAGACTGTTGTTCAGTGGTTAACACGCTCTCCTCACCGGGACGAACCCCGGTTTGACTCCATTCAGATGAATGGCTCATTAACTCTCCCTCCACTCAGGGTGTCTGGACCACAGAAAGACAACCAGAGCCTCGGCCCGCCCACATGTCCTCCCTGTGTGTGTGCGTGTGTGTGTGTGTGTGTGTGTGTGTGTGTGTGTGTGTGTGTGTGTGTGTGTGTGTGAATGCTCACGTCTGTCTGTAACTCGTCCCTAAATGTCTCATTGTGATGTTTCTGAAAGTGAGACACTAAAGGCAGAAGGGAGTGTTCCTCTTGTGGAGCCTGGTCGTAGGATGAGCAGCAGGCCTCTCAGTCTGGGTTCTCATCCTGTCACTTCAGGTTCTGCACACAGATCCTGGACCAGGAAAAGGTTCTCTTAAGATGTAGCCAAACCAGCCAGGCTCACCTCCTGAAGTCTGGTTCTGCAGAAAATCAAGCTGAATTCAATTTGATAAAAAAACCCTGATCACGCTGTCTCCTGGTCAGTTTCTAAGTTGAAGAACTTGAGCTTGACTAAATCATCTCCTAAAATGATTAGTAACTGCTTTTTGTTAACTGTGCTCAGAAAGAAAGTGGCAGTGAAGAGAAAATCACTGTGTTTCAGTTCTCTGGCTTCTTTTCTCTCACAGGTGAATGAATGATGTGACGCTACGAACAAGCAAACCTGCACCGAGGAAAGCTGCATTTATAGTCTGATCATCTTCATCAGGCGAGTCAAAACATCTTTAAGCAGTAGTTTCACAATATGTGGATCAGCATTAATTGGATGTGTCGATTTTTTCCTGTAGCGCAGCGAAGCTCTTCAGACGGTGTGTTTCTGCCTCATGAAGGAGAGTGTGCTTTGATTGTTTCAGGGCCTCTCATGTTTTTTAAGTGATGTAAATCTGTAATTTAAAAGTTGTTTGTGATATAAAGTGCATTGAGAACTTCATGAATAAAAAGACCTTGCCTGAACCGTCCCTCATTATTCATTTCCAGACGCTCAGAGTGAAGCCCGTCCTTTATCTGCATGCAGAGTGTTTCCAGCGCAGGAAACACTCGGCTGAGAGTCGGGAGCGTTTGGGCTCGTGGATCGATCCGTCTGTCTGGGTTTGTGTAAAACCAGGGAAGCGAGTCGTGTTTTCCTGCTTCCTCAACATTCCCATCCCGGAAGTGTGTGATTGATCCGGAGATGGGAATGAGAGGCGCCTCGTCACGGCCTGTCAGTCACTCACACACACACACACACGCACACACACACCGTCTCTGAGCAGCTTACACACTTCATAGACTCGTCTTTTCCCTTCGGGAGAATAACCACAGGAATATTTAGTTCCCTCACATTAGCAGCCACAGATACAGAGAGGAAGCTCCGCCGCCCGGCCGCCCGGCCTCTCGCCTCCGCCCCGCTCTCCTCGCCTCGCTCCTTCTCATCTGCTAAATCTTTGAGGTTTTTGACAAGAACACAAGTCGGCTTTTTTCATAACCGTCCTCCTGATCACGCTTTGAAAACACGCCGGCACATAAGACGTCTCCAGCTCACCGAGCAGCCGCGGCGGAGCTGCAGCCATGTCGAAAAGTTCAGCAAACATCCAGCAGCTTCCACTTAGACCAAATAAAGGAACAGTGGCCTCCCGTGTTTTACATCTCTGCAGAGCGTGAATGCAGTCAATGTTTGCAAAAAACACACAAACCAAACACACTGCGGTTTATGGTCCAACTGCAGCCGTGATATGGTGTGAAAAGAAGATTCCTGTTTCCTGAAATGAACAAGTCCTGCTGCTTTGAGCTGGGATCACAGCTGTTGATCGTGATCACTATAGCCTTATCTGAGGACAGACTGTGTTATGAAAACTAAAGCACTAATTCCAGTGTTTTTTAATTTTAGTCTGTCAGATTCAGTCCTAATCAGCTGATCTGATCAGCTGTGTGCCCACCTCAGGGTTTTCTTCAGAATCAGGTTCTGGTTCGGCTTAGTCTCACTCACAGTCCGGAGCGTGAGGCCTCTGCTTCCTCACCCCCCGGAGAGAAGCCCTCATCCAGGAAGCAACACAGCAACCCGCAGCTCTCATCCAATCAGCTTCCTCTTCTGACCAAAACAATTCAAGGCGGGTTTGTTCTTTCAGGTCATGACTTTGTCTGCAGTTCACAAAGCAGATCGGAGCTGAAGCCTCTGGATCTGGTCTCTGTCCACAGATTCCATCTGCATCCCAGCGGTCCGTCAGCCAAGAGGAAGGATTGAGGGTCGCCGAGGCGACGAAGCTTCTGTCCGTCCTGATCATGAAGACGTCCTGAACACAGACTGAAGGAGGACCAGTGCTGCTTCATGTTGTAAAAGCTACAGGAGTGACTGGGCGTTTCCCAGAGTTCATATGGGCGCCACTGATCAGGTCTTAAACGAACACCTAACGGATGTCAAGAACTCCAGGTCAGTGCGAACCAGAGAACCAACAAGAACCTGGAACTAACATGTCCCAGAAGTCCCAGCAGTCTCTGCGTTCCAGGCTCCACGGAGACGCAGAGACAAACCTGAGGTGGGCGAATACCTGCCCACATGCCCCGGTTCAGACAGCCAGACTCGCAGGTGAGGGCTTTGAAGACCGGCCCACGTGTCTCTGGTCCAGACTCCGCTCTGTCTCTGAACAGAACACTGTCATGTTCTCTTTGACTCTTTGAGACCAGTGTGTGGGCTGGGACACCTGCTGTCCTCCTGCTCTGATCATCAGTCGAACCTCAGCGTAAGCGGCTGGATCATGGCTGCCTTTTCCGTTTATTGACAGAGAGCAGAAGATTTTTACTCACAGAGCTTCAATTATTCTCAGTTAAAGTCCTGTTTTGCAAATATTCTGAAGAAGTGCAACGTACTTTTTCAAAACTACAGTAATAATATTAGTTTTAAGTGGTAAAGGAGCGTTCACTTGACTGTGTAATACAGTATATTCAAGTTCATCTGTTTTGTAAAACAATGTAAAACTAGAACCATATTTAATGATGCTTTCCAGCAGATTGTTGTAAATCTACAGTCTGTTTAACAGAGCTGTTGGTGTGAAGAGTGAAAGGCGTCTGCAGCGCTCTGGTATTTCAGCGGTGTGAAGATTTACAGGCCAACCAGACGCACATGACGCTGATATTCAGACTATGGGCCTGCTCGGGACTGAACAGCAGTGAGAGCTGCTCAGAATGCTTCATTCACATTCAGCACATGCAGATGAATCACACTGAGGAAGAAACTCTCTCTAAAGCGCTGAAGAGGCCCTCATTTGTCGTCTGTTTGAAAGCTGTTGCTCTCACATCCGAGTTTTCATCAGCCTCAGGTTAGTCAGTGGAATAAAAGAGGCTTTTTGAAGTGATTTCACTGTTGGCCAGTCAGAACTGATTCAAATGAAACACAGAAATCATTTCTTCTCAAACTTTGGTCCAATCAGCCCATCCTTTCAAGCTGCCGCTGCTTTAAGCCTTCCCACTGCGGCCGCTCTGAATTCACAATCAGCGAGAGCAGAAAATCCCCCGAATCAAAGATCCCACAACACACACCAGTCTTTAATGACGGGACAATAACAGGCATGGATTTTGGTCTAACCTTGACATCACGGCATGAAAACAAACAGTGTGCGGCCTCCCACTGCTGCCAGGCAGCCAGGCAGTAAAGCAGCCAGCCAGCCGCTCTATGTTTAGCAGCAGCCGCTGGTAATTGGCTGCGTCGGTCGGTCTGCAGAGAGAAGATGACACTTGTGAAGGTATTGAAGAATCCCCAGAGCATACTCTCCCTTTTTGTTGTCTCCACACTCTTTTGATGTGAACTCACACACACACACACACACACACACACACACACACACACACACACACTGAAACATAACAACACTCACATTTATTCCATCCAAAGCCGCGTTATAGCCGCAGCATTACAGTGTAATATACTGACTGGGAAAATATACTCAGAGAACTGTGTGTGTGTGTGTGTGTGTGTGTGTGTGTGTGTGTGTGTGTGTGTGTGTGTGTGTGTGTGTGTGCAGAGAATAGAAGCGACAGCTCATTTAGAGGGATGAAACAGAGATGGAGAGATGAAGACAGAACAAATACATGTCTGGACATTTATCACCCAGCCCTCCTCCTTCTGTCACTGTCAACTCAGAGCCAGAAAATAATCAACAACCAGACAAATGCTCCACTAAATGGAAGTCCTGGAAGCAGCTTCCCCTCACAGGACCTGGCTGGGATTGGCTGGGGATCACTCAGTGTGTGTGTGTGTGTGTGTGTGTGTGTGAGTGTGTCTGTGGGAGGACAAGGTTAGAAAACCACATCAGAATTCATCCTTTGAGGACCTTGAGTGTCCAGTGAAAATGTCACAACCGGTTTCTGGGGGCTCTGTAGTTCAGCCCTGCTCTATCTGAGCTTTTTTAATACATTTATATATCAGATCAGGTCAATTCATCTTTATTCACGTAACACCAAATGCAACACCGCCATCTGTAGACACTTTAACATGAAACAATTCAATATGAGCACGTAGGGGAGGGAGAAGCCTGCAGAACCAGACTCAGAGGAGGGTTTCTGCAGACTCAGATTTTTTTGAGATACATAAAAACACTCATGAAATTATTGATATAGTCATGTAGTTCTAAGGAAAAGTAGGTAGAAACAATCATTTTTATTTTCATATTAGTGTTGGTGACCCTCAACGTTCAGCAGAGACCGAACTGAAATATCTAAAAAGTGCGTCTGAAGAAGGAAGATAAGACAACTTTATTTCCATTACAGTGAAACGTAAACTGAAGGTAATTATTGCATGTTGATTATGAAGTAATGGAGTCTTATGATGATTATTATTATTATTATTACTGTATGGTCTGGATCATTGCTTCACATGTGAACCAATGTCAGCTTTTCCATTTCAGCAGGTAATTGTGATACCTGGAGCCTAACTGAACTGGTCTGGGCTGTTTGACTCATCCTGGGCATCCGGAGAAAATCCACACACGCTCAGGTAGAATATGCAAACCCCAACACAGAAAGACAGAGATCCTCTGTGGAGAGAGAGATGACCTCCGACCCCCTGCTCAGGCCCAACGGCAAACTTTTCCCGGCTGCAGACATGTTGTCCCATTTCATTCCTGCCCACAGAGAACCACTGCGCACACACACACACACACACACACTCACACACACACACACACACACACACACACGGCGTCCGAGTTCTGAGAGATCTGGAGAGGTAAAACCTACAGAGAAAATATGGACTGAAATGAAAGACTGAAGTTTTGGTCCAGGAGACGCCGTTCAGTATGGACAGACGTGAGAAATATTCCACCTCTTGTAAGTTCCTGACGCCAGCCTGCCAGGTGTGGTAACACACACTCTTTTACAGCATATAAATATGGATGGTGGATGTGGAGCGTGAGCATGTGCTTCCTGGGCGGCGCTCTCCGCTGCAGCGCTGCTGCTGTTGTCATGTTGTCCTCAGGCTCAGCGTGTTCAGCGACACTTCAGACGAGGAACTTAAGCCCCACGGTCGCCTGATTGATTGTCACTGCAGAAACTTCAAGAGCAGCTTCAAATGACTGGCCGTTAACTGGCCCGCCGCTTCCGGAGCGCCCCGCCTCCCCCCCTCGCTCCTCTAAAGTCTTATTAGACATCACATCAGAGCTTCCGGGTTTATTCATCTGTGTCACTCCCGCTAGGGCAGCCACTTATCCTGTCAGCCTCGCGTTCCCCCCGACCCCTCCGACATGGCAGGACCCTTATTAACAGGCAAAGCTCCAGTGGGTCGTACCAAAACCCCCGTGGGGGGGTGGTGGTCATCAACGCCGTGCCGCTGCGCCGCTGACTGACAGCTAAACGGCTTAAAATGTCACCCGGCATAAGAAGCAGGCCACACACACAGACTGTGCATAGCAGCATTCACACATTAATGCACACACACACACACACACACACACACACACACACACACACACACACACACACACACACACACACACACACACACACACACAGCATTGTTTCTGCAGGAGACGCTCCTCCTTTCCATGAAGTGGCCCGAGTCCTGCTGGCGGATCAGTGTTTCGATCTGAACGGCGCCGCCGGGCGTTGGAAGCGCTCTGCAGTTCACCGCATCCTCTGAACCGATGTTAACTAACCGATGTAACTGCTGCATCCCGTCTCTCAGGACAGTAACGGGGACGGGGGTCGCCCTCATCGAACTGTCACCTTTCAGTCAGCGACTGAAGGACGTGAGCAGCGGAGGAGACGGTGGGTCCAGCCTGCTGCTGAAGCAGCTTCACAGATGAGCCACATCCCAGCCTGGGGTCAAAATGGTGTGGAAAGGTACAACAACTGAGTGTACAAAATGAAAAGTCTACTACTCAGTTCTCTCTGTCTTCATATTGTTAATTTAAATTCCCTTCCTTCTTCTTCTTCTTCTTCTTCTCCTCCTTGTGTTGCAGTCCGTTCCTCCAGAACACTGAGTCTTGTTTTGAAATGCAGCCACAGGCACCAGAAGTTATCTCTCCAGCCGTCTAACCTCATAGAGATGCTTTTCAATCCGGATTTCTAATCATCTCAGACCATGTTGCTCTACAATTTCAATTTCAGATCAACTTCATAACAGAGCACGACACAAACGCATGAAGATCAAGGCCTGTGTAGACGATCTGGACCATGCTGCACTGAGTCGTCTGGGTTGGAAAAAGAGAGAGAGAAGAACGGGAGAGAGAACCATACGTACACGAGGGCAGACAGCGGGGAGGTGTGCATGGACGGAGGCGAGACAGGAGAGCACCAAAATAAAGAGGTAAAGCAGGGAAGAGACGTGATGGAGAAGAGCAGCTGACACTTCACGGTCCAGACGAAGGAAGTCTCTGAGTCCTGTTGGAAACATGCTGTTTCTCAGCAGAGACAGTAACTGGAGACAAACAGTCAGAATTCTAACCTTCAGGTATCTCAAACCCTGAAACTCCTCCAGAAATCAAGCCAACACACTGCATTCCCTTCAAACATGCCTCGTTCCTCCAGACTCTGAGCGGTTTGTACAGCGGCGGGAAGCTTTCTGCTTAACGGAGGCTCGTCTGGATGACCTGAATCCTTCATGTGCCAACATTACCTGTCCGGACGGGAGCAAGTAATGGGCTCTTTGTGCATCGGTGATCAGGCAAAATGATGTATGGAAACCATTACACCACCCGGATGAGCACAGGCCTGGACTCCAGATGTGTTTTGGTTGTTTTTTCTTTCCAACAAATGCAGATCTGTGTCAGAGAAAAGTAGACAAAGTGATAAACTGGAGCACCAGAGAGCAAACTCGCCTCTGCCGAAGCTGGAGGACGACTCCGGCCAGGAACATTTACAGTAAAGCCTCCAGTCTTTTCTCTGACAGTTAAATAATTCATGTTTAAAGGGGCTGTATCCTGCTTTTTTAGCTAGTCCAAACCCTAGAAATGGCATTAACATGGTAATAGTTTATTTTTGGCGCTAAGGAAAAGTCATTTTGTGTGAAATAAAAGATTTTCTGGGGCTAATTCTGAAACCCGGAAGAGAAAACGCTCTGTTTCACTGAAAATCCCGCCTCTCCCCCTGTGGACTTTGACTGACAGCTACTTCAACCAATCAGAGCTTCAAAACAAATACGCTAGCTAGCTTTAGCTCTTTAGCTCTAGCTTCTCTACACGCAAAAACGTCTTTTCCTGTGAGAAACTCACCAAGCGCAGACCCTCCAGACCCTCCAGACCCTCCAGACCCTCCAGACCCTCCAGACCCTTCAGACCCTCCAGACCCTTCAGACCCTTCAGACCCTCCAGACCCTTCAGACCCTCCAGACCCTTCAGACCCTCCAGACCCTTCAGACCCTTCAGACCCTCCAGACCCTCCAGACCCTCCAGACCCTTCAGACTCTTCAGACCCTCCAGACCCTTCAGACCCTCCAGACCCTCCAGACCCTCCAGACCCTCCAGACCCTTCAGACCCTCCAGACCCTCCAGACCCTCCAGACCCTCCAGACCCTTCAGACTCTTCAGACCCTCCAGACCCTTCAGACCCTTCAGACCCTTCAGACCCTCCAGACCCTTCAGACCCTTCAGACCCTTCAGACCCTCCAGACCCTTCAGACCCTCCAGACCCTTCAGACCCTCCAGACCCTTCAGACCCTTCAGACCCTCCAGACCCTCCAGACCCTCCAGACCCTTCAGACCCTCCAGACCCTTCAGACCCTCCAGACCCTCCAGACCCTCCAGACCCTTCAGACTCTTCAGACCCTCCAGACCCTTCAGACCCTCCAGACCCTTCAGACCCTTCAGACTCTTGCTCTTGCTTGATTGTTGCTTTCAGACGATGGTTAAAGTTTATCTCCATAATCGGAGATACAAAAAGCAGCAACGCTGATTGCCGAGGGCCTGCAGGAGGGGGGCTCAGGGGAGCCATCTTCACCGTGCGACGTCAACATGGGTTAACGGAGCATTTTCACGGGTGTGGGAGGGGCTGCCTCTCTGAGCAGCAGAAACAGGAGGAAAGCTCAAATACGCAGGCACGAAGGAAAAAAAATGCTTTGGGGTGTTTTTGGTGAGTACAGAACTATATAACAAGGTTAAAACATACAAAAAGTGAATTTTGCATGATACAGCCCCTTTAAGACAACATGTAATCTGTAGTGGAGGAGATGGAGGCAGGAGGGGGGAGCCTCAGCCCTCTGCATCAGTCTGGAAGAGGAATCAGATGAAGTCTGGATTCAGGCACAACTCAAATCTATCACTCCGCCTGCCACTCAGGATGAGGGAAAATAGAGCGAGGAAACACCGCGGGCCCCCGAGTCCCGGGGAGCGGCGCGACACTCATCACAACCAGCGTTTTATCAATCTGCCTCTGCAGCTATTAAAACATTGATTTTTCCTTCGTCCCAGTGGCGTCACCAAGTGCAGCTGTGAAAGCACCGTCATCAGAAAGAGAAAGAAAACCTCCGAAGTGCTGCGACACTTTCTGGACGAGGAACGAAGAAGAGGCTGAATCAGGAGGAGGAAGGATGAAAAACTTTGCCTTGAGATGAAGGTCCAGGACACAGAAGTTCCACCTGGGACGGTCCACACATCAGCCACATTTCACAATATTCACCAGTATTTTTTATTTTTTTTTTTTTTTATCGAAATGAGTAAAAATTGTTACTTAATCAACATTTAAGTTCACAACTGAGTGCATGGCTGTCCAATGAAACCTGTCCTTGGTGTATTTAGTATTTTTGGTTTTTAATCAAAATGTTACACAACAGCAGTGGAGGACAGGTGTTATTTTCTATAAACTGTCTGCTATAAAAAAGCAGAGAAACTACCTGGACCCCAGTAAAACACCCCAGGTCCTCATCTGAAACACCCCAGGTCCTACAAGGGTCTGACACACCCCAGGTCCTACAAGGGTCTGACACACCCCGGGTCCTACAAGGGTCTGAAACACCCCAGGTCCTACAAGGGTCTGAAACGTCCGTCCGTCCCTCATGCAGTCGGCTGCTCTGTCGCCTCTGGTACTCTAAGCATCGAATGCATTCAGAAACAATGAAATCTGAAGATTATAAAGATATTTCAGATCTATCCGTGCTCAGAGGGGAGAAACTCCTTTCAGCCGGACAGCAGGTCTATCCAGTGAAGGAGAAGACAGACGGAGAAGGACTGAGTCCAGATCCAAACTGCAGCACAGAATCCAGACTGAAAGCTTCCTGATGGCAGCGGAGAACCACACAAGCTGCTCTCCCACTCCTCTGTGAAAAAAAGACACTTTCTGGAAATGATTCAGGTCTTTTAATGAAATACCCTCAGTTTATGGAAAGGATTCCTCTATACTGATCTTGGATTATTTCGTGACCCATTGCTGCCAGCGCTGCCTCCACCAGAGGAAACACTTTCTCAGGTTCCAGTTTGATTTTCTGGTGGATCCGAACATGTTCACCACGTTTCCCCTTCTCCAGTGCAGGTAAACCTTCCACTCTTGCTGCTTCGCTGCCAGTTCAGCCATTTTTCCCTTCACTGATCACTCGGTAGAGGATCACTGAATCCTGGACAACCTCAGTTTCCCAGTCGTTTGTCTCCAGCTTCATCCCTGTCACGTCCTGACGACTGCTCATTTTTCCCTTGTTGAAAGACTTCCCTGCTGCCTCGGCCGTACATCCCACCGCTGACAGCTGCCATCGGGACTTCACCTGTCAGTGGTCATAATGATGTGGCTCACGGCCGAGCTGCTCCAGAGGACGGCTGGACCTGCCAAGGCCAGCAATCCACTGAGTTTCCTATTGAGATGGAACACAAATAGCTCAATCTATCACTGCCACACCAGTCTGCTTCATTCCGTAATGCTCACACACACACACACACACACACACACACACACACACACACACACACACACACACCCTCCCAGGCTGCGCAGTCAGAGGCAGCAGGAGGGCAGATGTTGGGACAATGAGCAGCGCCCCTCAGAGGCAGGACGTGGATCGGAAGCGGCTGGCTCCCCGCGGTACGACCCGCCAATTAGCCCCACAATGCTGCGCGTGCACGCACGCTCACGGCCTCACCTTCGAGGAGACGTGCACGCCGTGCAGAAAGGAAGCCGAGGAAGAGGGAATGACTCGACACAAGAATCAATTGCATTCCAGATGTTTCCACAAAGAGGAGGCGCGGCGGCGGGGGGCTGGCGCTGTTGGCAGATGGCGGTGACAGTGAAGCACAGCACAACGCCGTGTCAACGCCGTCATTTCAGAACAACGGGACAAGACAGGCTGTGTCTTCTGTACCATCCACAAGTCAATGAACGCTCCGCTTCTCCAGTTTAAGACCAACTTGTAGTCTCACTTTATCTCAGTTATCTCAATTCTGAAGGACTATTGCAAAATAAAAAATGAATAATTGCTCTCAGATATGTGTGTGAGGGCAGCTGCTTCAGTTTCCATCCACATGAGTGACAGCAGCAGATCACAGGACCATCTCCACGTGCGTTCAGGCCAGCGGTCCGTCCGGCTGAGAGGTTTCTGGGCTCTGTGGTCTTCTCTGTGAATGAAGGGAGGATCGCTGCGGGATCGACTCAGTCAGGGACCAGTGACAGCGATCAGCTGTGTTGAAGCGTTTCGGTGAAGAGTGACGCTTTGTCCACGTCCTCTTTCTCACTGAAGGAATTTAAACTGATTTTCAGCATTTTGAATGTTGGATCTCAGGGATAACTACTGAGAAGAGGCAGTATGTGAAGTGATCGTCTCCCAGTCATCCAGCCCAAACACAAAGTCTCCACTGGCTCTGACTCCAGCCTCTGACAGCTCACCTCAGCAGACATGAACAACACCTCCGAATGAACGAAGCCTAAAATCAAAATGAACAGCAGCTCTCTCAGCCTCAGCTGTCCTGCCTGACTGTCTCCTGACATTAATTACTCACTGTTCAAGGACCACAAACATCCACAGTCACTGAGCTGCGTTAGCGGCAGGCTAATGCTACAAAGCAGCACAACATCAAACAACGTACAGCTCCCACAGACGGCTGGTACACATCCGCCATGTTTTATCCAAGCCTGCTTCGTCATTCCTCACCTCTGGGGCCTCTCAGGCTGTGTGACGCATATCACTGCTGGAAAACCACGAGAAAGCAAATTCGTTATAATACGGCACCTTTAACTCCTGACAAGACCAGGAGACTCTTCAGATCCAGGTCAGTTTCCTGGCCGGAGGGGCCCTGACGCGTGAAATCCGGACCAGGTATGGTCCCCCCTTCGACCCAGAGATCCACAACGGACCTGCTGCAGAGTTCCTGAGTCTCGGTTTGTCTGGACAGACCTTGACTCTCCCCAGAACGAGCTGCAGAAAACAAAGCGATCTGTGACACTCTCCATGTTTCCCCTGTGAGGGGATGAAATGCTGGCCGGAATCACTCCATCTGCACAACACAATTAGGGGATAAAATCTTTCATCATTATCCTGAAGATGTTTTGGTAAATTTCAGATAAATGCAGCTGTGGGTTTCAAACTGATAGTGATGCTTCTCTTTCTGCTGCTCCTGTTTTAATGGTCCCCACAGCATTACACCAAGGTTTGGAAGGGAAAATGAATTAGAATCCCCTGTGCCATGTCCGATAGAATGATGTCCACTCAGAGACCTTTCCTGCAGGTCCTTCCGCTCATTTAGAGGTTAAAGTGTGAAAAGAAAGCTGCCAAGTGGCATTTAAAGACATTTACATGAATGCATTTCAAAGATGAGACACAGTCCCACTGAAAGACGCTAAAAGCCGAGATGGTGTGGTCCGGACAGGCCATCTGCAATATGAGATGATTTCACTCTTATATATAGTTGATATGACTCACCTTGACTCTTCTAAAGGAGCTGGCTGAGTGCAGAGCTGCAGAAACAGCTGGGACTGCATGATTTAGTGTCACCATTCAACCGTCTCAATTCAGTGTAATTAGATTTATTAGAGTTACACTGGGCGTCGACACACACAGCTCCACCCAGCACCACGGCGTTCAGTGATCATTAGTGTCCTGTACTCCGTGCTCATATTTTATTGGACATCAGGAAAATGTCTGGAAGCAACAGTCCAGACCGAGGATTACTCCACCAGGACACTGACTGACTCTAAAGATGGGCGGAGCTAACATGGCGTTCTGAAATCCATGTGGGGATTTGAGCAGGACGTATTGAGTATTTGAAACTGGATGTAAATGTGATTGGTCCAGCCTGTCATGTGACCTCATCACGTGGACAGAGGAGGAGCTGTGATTGGCTGGTTTATGCTAAACTTTAACTGCTGAAATAAAAATCAACCGATGGCTAATGTGAAAATCAGAGTCTGGTCCAGACGACTCGGTTGTAGAAACGAGAGACAGAGACCAGAACCTGTTCTGGAACCAGGAGCTTTATGTGTTTATTGGCAAATCAGCAGCATTGAATGGGTTGTAATGAGACCCGGGCTCTCTTTGAAACCATCATCGCCCCCTGCTGGAATTTCCCCAGTCTTACAGCTTTTCTGCACTTCGGCATTCCCTTCATGTTTTACCAGCGAAGGCTGGCGCCTGCACCAGGATAGTCCACCCCCGAGGAGGCTCTGCAGGCGCCAGTGGAGGCAGTAGAGCGGTAACATCCGTACGATGCTCGGCCGCACAAGACGACCATCCCGTCCATGATTCCAGGCGACGTCCGCTGTCTGGGTGACCGAGCGGACTGAGATCCTCTGATTGGCTCTGATGCTGCCGGTGGCAGAGTGCTGGTTGACGGGGTTAAGACTCGCAGTGGGAGACTGCTCGTCTCAACTCGTCATGGTGCTGAAACACTCTTCTCTGGCGGAGCTCAGGACGGTGAAATGCAGCCATTACTGCCTTCCAGAGATTACTGCCATCCTGTTGGTTGTTGTCAATGTACCTCCGAGCAGCATCCACAGCATGAGAAGCAGCTTTAGTATGAGCTGAAGCAGCACACCCAGACGGATTCCTGATGGCCGAGGAGGACCTGAAGTGTGTGTGATTCCCAGAATCTACCAGCGTTGGTGGTTTTCAGAAAGATCATTCCGTCTCCCCGTCACAGCACAGCGCCCGGCACCTTCACAGCAGGGGAAAGGAGGCTATGGTCCTGAATCTGGCATGTTGTTTGGAGAGTTTTATTCCTATTGGGTGATTCTTTCTTTTTATGGTTCTATAAGGACAGAGTATCTGGTCGATATTTTGTATTTTTTACTTGTCTATTGTGATTTGTTTTGACTGAATACATGTTTACACCATAGGAGGACAAGCAAGACCATATTTGAGTTCCACTGTCTTTAATGTGCAGCACAGTAACTGACAGTCAAGCTTTGACTTTGACTCTATTAAGTTTCCCTTCAAAACATTCATCTCAGGACTTACACTCACCACTTAAAGGTCAAGACAAGGCAATAATTTAGAGAAAATCAAAGGAAACAACAATTTCCATGTGAAGTGGTGAACAATACGTCCCGCTGTGAGAGCGGCCCGGCGTGATGCGAGCCTGTTCTCCTCAGTAGAACAACAGTTTACAGACATTTACAACTGCAGCACTTCATAGAAAGTCTCACTTACAGATGACTAGCAGACATCAACCCCTCTATATGTTAGGAGAAACGATGAGGCCTGGTGTTGCAGATAGAAGGCAATCAGGAGGTCAGAACGTGGCGTACGGGATGAGGAGCAGCCTGGGAGGCAGCCAGACGGAAAACATCCTCGTCAGGTCAGAGGTCACCGTTCCTGCTCTGGAGCGCCCTGGCTCTTTGGGGTCTGTGGTTTTGGGACAGGAACCACTCAGGAGGTTCTCCTCAGACCTGACACCCTCTCCAGACCTGGCATGCTGTAATCTGCCGGAGTGAGGAAAACCTGAAGCGAGCGTGCAGACGGTGTCCAGAGGGAGTCTCTGGATCGCAGCAGCTGGCAGCCCCGGATGGTCTCCAGCTGACGGATGTTGCTAAAAGCAGCTTCATCGATGCTTCTCTAAAATAAGCTGAGACTATTAGAGCTGCGGCCTTCAGCGGTTGGTGTTCTGGCGGCACGGCCAGACGCATCCATCACCACAGATCAGACGCTGTAACTCAATGAAGCTTCCACATGTCCACACAAACCCTGAGAACATGTCCGAAAGATTCCAGCAGGACTTCTTCTTGTCAAGTTATGTCCTTTAAATGGCTTTTCTGGAAAAGAGTCACGTCAGTTACAGGACCTCAGATCTTTTCTTTCTGGTGGACCATGTCTTCTGAGTGTCCCAAATTCTGCTGCCTGTGGAAACTTGGACCCGAACTCTAAATGTGACTGATCTAATAACCTAATGGTGGTCTGGGAATTGCACTCTCTTTATCTGATTTAGATGACTGAGCAGAACAAATGTGGAGTTACTGAAATATCCACTTTGTCAGCACTAATCAAGAGAAAAACAGAAGAAATGAAGCTGCTGAACGTCAGCGTGTTCAATCTGTCTCTTTCAGACAGAAACGGGACTTCTGTCTAAAAATTCAAAGACAATGTTCTTTGGTTCCCGCAGCCTACAGATGGACACAGATCAGTTCTTCGGCCTCAGCTCAGACACAGACTGACATGATTTAGTCCCTACGACAGTTTTCTATAAATATACCTCAGAATAAATTATCTGTTGTGTTTTTTTTAATGAAATGTTTTATAATGGAAAAGTTCACAGTGCACGCTGCAAAAATATTAACCAGCAGCATTAAACCCCGTTAAACGTTTCCTGTAGCCGCAGGTCAGACCTGCACTGTGGTTTGGATGATTCCTGTTCAGTTCATCCAGTGGCGGTCCTGGCTGGTTGTGCGCCCTGGGCGAACCCCCTCTTCGGGCCCCCTTCCCTCCTCCTGAACTGAGCACCTGATGGCTTTTTGGCTTTTCCTTTCTTATTCTTCATTCAGTGCTGTCGTCTACACCAACAGAGACACTGTGTCGTGGTGAGTCTGGTGGTCAGTGGGTCGCTGAGCGACCATCTAGTATCTACAAACATTATGAACAACTTGACTCGGCTTATACTGAAAAGTACATCAAAAGTCTAAGTATCCTTAGCCTATACTTACTGTATATATTTAATTTGAAGAAAACAAAACTGTCATTTCATCCTCATGTCAGCTACAGAACATGCTGGAATATTTCAAATACAAAAAGCTCTGTCATCAACAAAAGTGGCTGAGAGCGTTCAGATCACGCCACATTATCGCTGGCAGCACGGTGATCACTGCTGCTGCACACCAGGTGGACTGACAGTGAAGCTTTGATCCAACAAACGTGGGACATTAAGTCCCAAGAAGCAGTAACAGATTACCAGTTTTAGTAAAAGGAGGCTTTTTTTGTTTTTACTTTTATATTGACGTATACGTAGACTTCATAAAATGACCTTGGAGTAAACTTGCTTTTGCTCTGAACTGTCTCAACACACCTGACACCTGAGCACACTCTCTTGAACAGCTGCTATTGGCTCGTTTGAATTTGGGGCGGAGTTTAGCCACCAAATTTACAGTTCTTCCATTCACCCACAAGGGGGTGCCACAAAACTGCAAATAGACGGTGACGGTGCACCCCCCCTCCCCGTTTGTGTCCAGGGTGCTTGGCCATGTTGTCCATAGAGGAACCGTACCGAGATCAGCAACACTCTTCTGCTGTCCTGAGCAGTGGTGCGAGTCTTGACAAAGTTCCATCAATGCAGGGTTGCCAGATCGGACTCACTGTTTCCAGCCCAAACCCGCCCAATGCAACAACAACCAGCCCAAATCTCAATACACACTATTCTTATTTACATAATAAAGACCACATCATGAGCGCAGAGCTGTAGTGAATAAAGAACGTCAACAGGCAGCAAAACACACAGCAGTCAGGCGACTATTACCTATTATCACTGTTACAGTATTGTAACAGTGCAAAACTGCTACAATACTGACATGAAATCCAGCTGACTGCTGTTAAACTGTTGATTAAAAACTATGCAGGCTGCCTGGCTGTAGCTTTACTCTGTTGCTGTTATGGTTAGGGATGTGCGATACCACTTTTTTTCAGACCGATACCAAGTACGAGTACTTCATCTTCAGTACTCACCGATACCGATACTTGCATACCGATACTTTATACACGTAAAATTTAAAAAAATGCAATGAGATTATTTTTGAAAATGAATTTTATTTCCAATAAAAAGGCAGCCCAGCCACTATGTTTAAGTCCAAAATAATAGTCTGAAAAATAAAACAAGCAACTGAGTTTGCACTTATTTAAATGAAATTAAGTGCAAGATAAAACAATTTCTCTGAGTTTTACACTTTACATAAACTAAGGTTTTTAAATGTACTAATTTGAATGATTTTTTTACGAACTACAGCGTCAGACTCTCGTCCACAAGCTTCGCCCTGAGGTGTTTAAACAAATTACTAGTGGTAAATGAACAACATCGCGCACCTCCTTTAGCAATTTTAGCATTGCAGAGTTAGCATTCTGCAAAGCTCGGCTCGTTTTCACTTATATAACAGAATTCCCACACCGGCGGTTCTGGTGAGACGAGCAGCCGTTCTGGATTCATCCTGTTGTCTCTGCTCTGGATGAGACTCATGGAGAATCAACCCGCTGCAGTGCAGCCCTGCGCCTGTCAGCGCTCCAGAGAGGAGCTTCTTCCTCCTTCATGTTTGTCGGCAGCTTGCATCCCATTTGGTTGCACTACCGCCACCTGCTGGTGAGGAGGGCTTACTACGCGTGGGGTTTTCTTGCCGTGAGTATCGGCGGCTGGCATCGGTAGCCTTCACGAGTACCCGATACCTTGAAATAAGGCCAGTATCGGCCCGATACCGATACCTGGTATCGGTACTCGCACATCCCTAGTTATGGTCACGACGACTCATGTCTCACGATGACAGGCGCATCGGGTTTGGAAATGGAGTAAGCAGTTTCTGAAAACCCGCCATAAAACCAGCCCAAATATTATCAACCCGCCCACTGCTGTTTTTTCCAGCCCGATGGGTTCAGAAGAACCTGTATTATCTGGTCTGCTCTGAGGCAGGAAGGCAGCCCAGACCCATGATGCTCCCTCCACCGTGCCTCACAGCGGATGCTGATGTGCCGTCCACATCAGCCAGTCTGTCCCTGTCCAACAACTCCGGGTTTCATTTCTCAACAGAACGTTTTTTTTTTTTCTTTCTGGTGTCTTCCCGTGAAGTCCATTCTTTATTCATGTTTTCATGTATCATAGTCTCTGTCTTCAGCTGATGATCGGAGATTCTTCATCGCATTGAGAAGTTAGCTGTCTCCTCTTTCAGTCCTCTCCAGGATGGAGAATCACACTGCTGCCTGTTAAAGTCTGTTCTGCTTTTTTCATCTTCTGTTTTTGATGTATTCCTGTGGCAGAGTTACAGCTCCACCTACAGGCCTGGCATTTGTACTGATGTCCCCTGCTGTGCAAACAGGAAACTTTTTAAAACTGACAGCGATAAAAACATGTGGACAGGACCTCTGATGAGTCTTCAGTCTAAAGGTAGCACTTCTCACACCCTGAAAGTTCACATGCTCAATGAAAACATTTAGGAAGAGCATGTTAGTCTCTCACACTGATGTAGAAGAAGATCAGATCATACTAATTCCAGCGGTTCGGCAGAGATTTCCCTGCAGCTGCAGATCCACACACAACGCCAGGGACCCGGTTCAAACATGGCCGCGTCCGTGTCCCTCAGGACTGCCTGTCCAAAACAACTCAACCATCCAGCAAGTCATTTGGATCGTGAGCGTGTGTGTGTGTGTGTGTGTGTGTGTGTGTGTGTGTGTGTGTGTGTGTGTGTGTGTGTGTGAGAGAGACAGGGAGTGGAGTTGCTGCACTACCTGTGTGGTTGAAGCTAAGTGTGTTCATGTGTCTGTGTGTGTGGAGACAGGTGAAGGTGTGTGAATAATAACAATGTGTTTTTCTCCTGAGGGGCTTCACCACGCCTGAAGAAATAAAATATTAATGATCAATCACTGCTTTGGGACCACACACACACACACACACACACACACACACACACACACACACACACACACACACACACACACACACACACACACAGCGTGAGGCAGAGGCAGGCAGGCCTGGTATGGCTGCAGTATGTTTACTCGGAGTTCCCTGAAGATATTCGCTCTCTAACCAGCTCTAAGCAGACGCTGTTAGTCTGGAACTTTCTGAAGAATTATGGGTAATGCAGGAATGTTTTTGGACGACCAATCCTCAGCTCTCATTGAGTGGTTCACCGTTCCCCAGAGTGAGCAGTCGGTGTTTCTTTGTGTTTGGCGTATCTCTCAGTTGCCGGTTCTGGATGTGAACATGTTCCAACTTCATCACAGCTTTGAGGAAATGAGCAAGGCATCATGGAACGGTGCAGCTGCAGGCTGTAGGACGGCTGTGACGTTTGACTGAAGTGACATTACAGCCGCTTCTAATCCTCTGGCCGCTCAATGCGGCTGTGACGGCTTCAGATTTGAGCGTTACGGGGTGGCAGTACTGAGTCCAGATGTGGACCGAGTCCAGATGTGCTCGGGGTTCAGAGTCCGATCAGGCTGAAGTGAAGCCTTTCAGAAAAAAAACTGAAACATCAGCCGGGCACCGGTGGAGCAGTGGGAAGCCCGGCGTGGGGCTCACTCCGCTCCCACGCTATGGCTCTCATTTGGACTCACGTCAACTTTTCCTTTCAAAATCGGGCAAAAAATAAAGACTTTATATCCTGTTGGTGCTGCTGTAAATATATTCAACTCAAAGAACATATACTGTATGATTTTACATCCTCTGTTATTCTTTCTCATAGTTTTATGGTGAGTTTTGACTTCAGTACCCTTTTTTATGACATGAAATAACGAAAAAAAATATTTTTAGTATTTAGTCTGCAGTATTTCATCAATAAAACTTAAATTCACACTTAAAATTGTGCTACACACACACACACACACACACACACACACACACAATAAGTGAATAAAAAGTGAAATAGAGAGTGTTTCTTACCTATCACCACTATTATTATTACCTCTTCCCTGCTGTCCCCTTTGGGGAATGGACCGGTCCCCTGTCACAAACTGACATCCCTCCCAGGGGTCCCTAATGGGCCGAAAACACACACACACACACACACACACACACACACACACACACACACACACACACACTCCTGGATCCTGAAAGTCAATTCCCAAGGAGCTGTCATACTGTCCCTGGCCAAAGACCAGAGGTATGAGTGAGAAGAAATGTGTGTGTGTGTGTGTGTGTGTGTGTGTGTGTGTGTGTGTGTGTGTGTGTGTGTGTGTGTGTGTGTGTGACCTTTCTGGATCCCTCTGACACCTTCTTTTGGACAGTGGACAGTTATTTTTCCGGGTGAAAATGACAATAAATAAGAATAAAGTGCGACGGTTAGTGTGTTTGTCTGGCGGCCTGCCAGCGCTGTGAGTGGCAGAAATCCTCAGGGGGCGCCGCAGAAACCCGTCCCACCTCCACAGCCTGATGGACACATTTCCTTAAGGCATCATCGACAGCTACATTCATAATGATGAGGATCTGTCCGGAGAGAGGCGCTGAGAAACGCACGGCGACGGGATTCAAACAGCTTCATCAGACCAGCGGCGTCTCGCTCTTCACTTCCTGTGCATCATTATCTTCATCAGTCCATCAAAGAAATGATCACAATCATTCTAATTGCCTTTAACTTCTTTTTTTCGCAGTTCTAATTGAACGAATCAGCAGTCTGTAGCGTCGTAGTCTGTAATGACAGTGATAATGGAGGATGTTTTAATGGGAAACATGCAGTAAAATGATGTGATTCTATTTTCACAACAAATCGACATGAAGCAGCAGAAGACGTGAAGCTGATCGGAATCAGATGGAGCTCCGACTGAGAGATCACAGATTACAGGTGAAAGTTCATTAAAAAAAAAAAAAAAAACTTCTACTAACAATAATAAAGTCCAGCTACATTAAAATGAGGAAAATCTAAAATTAGGATTTTTTTTTTTTCAAATTATCTACTCAGATGCAACCAAATAAAAGACTGTCATTCTAATCTGAGACGATCAATTCACAAAAAATGCAATAATAACTTATTGAAAAAATGTTCTTGAAGAGCAAAAAAATTATATTTGACAGCGATAAATTGAGTTAAATCACAGTAAATTAGGTTAAATCAAATTAATATAGAGGAGAAAAGTTTTGTTTTTTTTTAATTCCTGAGAAAAAGCTGATCTTCTTATAAAGAAATATAAATCTCATAATTATATAATCTGATGCTGAGACTTTGGGATTATAAAAAACATATTAAAATGCAAAGTACTCAATTAAAACTGTAACTATAATAAAATCATGGAAATGAAATCAAGGTGTGTGAACTCTGCCTCGTCCTCACAGTTCAACTGTATTTAACTGATTCATTTACAGTGAAGCAAAGAAAAAATTAAATCCTTACACACACACACACACACACACACACACACACACACACACACATATATATATATATATATATATGTGTGTGTGTGTGTGTATATATATATATATATATATATGCATATGTATACACACACACACACACACACACATATATATATATATATGTATGTATGTATAAAAGAATCCTTCATTTTCCACTCGGCAGGGAGGAATGAGGCTGGTCGATTCGTTCGGGGAGGATTTATTTCTCTCTCATCTTTACAGCTGAACGCTGCAGGTCAGTTCCAGCCGTCACTCACAGTTTCTTACATTTTAACTCACATTTTTAACCTTCAGTCTCCTCAATGCTCCTCCAACACATCCACACACCTGGGGTTCAGGTGGAGGGATCGAACGGCAGAGCCTTTCCCACTGATCCACCGGTCCTCAATAACATGTCAGCTTTCTGAAACTGAGAAAAAAATAGGAAGGAAAAAGTAGATATACAGAGAGCGAGGTTGTATTCATGACTTCATCAGTACCAGTTATATGGATTTTGATATTTGGAACTCTCTGTGCTCTTTGTTTTCCATTTGTATTTCCACCTTTCAGCTGTTTCATTTGCTCTTTCAGCAACACCAGTAAATTGACCTCTTTTTCTATTCCTGATTTCAGTTTTTCCCCTTTATTTTTCTCTTTTTACAATTTTTGTTTATTTCTTTCTACTTATCCTTATTCTTTAATGCGTTAAGACATACTAGCATCCAATGAAATTCATTGTGTATGTGTGTGTGTGTGTGTGTGTGTGCGTGTACGTGTGTATAAATGTTTCAAGCAGTTTTCCCTTTCTTCCGCGCTGTTTTAGCTGTTTAGCATCTGATCCTTGGCTGTCGGCTCTTCCTGTCATTGTGAAGCAGAATCCACCAGGCGCTGGACTGTTCTCCACTAACAGGGAGCGTGAGCTGGGCTCAGACCGTCGTGAGACAGGTTAGTTTACCCTGCTGATGACGTGTTTTTGCAGGAGTAATGCTTATTTAGATTTTTGTTTTTTAGCCTTGACCAGTTTTGAAAATCAGTGTGGAATGCAGCTGAAATCTAAATGACAAGACAACTGAAAGGTTTTCTCAAACACTAATCTGAAAGCTCGGTGGAGCCGCTGCAGCGAGACTGAAGGGCCACATCAGGCTCCAGGGCCACAGGTTGGACACCTCTGCCTGAACGACTGTCCTGTAGAATTGTGGGATTGCATGAGGCCTTCTCTCACACAGCATGTTCACCTGATGACGGGAAGACACAGAGGATGCAGAGAGGTGTGTGTCCATGACGATAACCAGCAGAGACCTGTGAATTACCAGAATAAAAGCTCCTGTTTGAATCAAAATACTAGTAAATCATGATAACAGCCGCAGGATGATTTGATAAAACTTCAAAGTAACATCAAACATCAGATTTAAAACCTAACTCTCAAACAAGATAAGAGGTTTCCTGAAAAGTTCAAAAGTTTCGAGAGATCAGGAGGAAATTCAGGCTGAGCATCGGCACATGAAAACACTTTTTTGCGACTTTTCATTTAAAAAAATGTAAATTTAAGTATTGAAAATACAAAATTTAGACAGGTAATTGTATTAATCGAGAAAAATGCAAATTCAACACACACACACACACACACACACACACAAAGGGATGTTGACGTGTAACTCAATAAATAAATAAATAAATAAGGGAATAAAGAGGCGGTACGGAAATAGAAGTGTGGAGGCGGATGAAGAGCGAGGAGCTGTGGCGACAGGACCGGAGCGAGCCGCCGCTCTCGGCTGCTCCAGAGTTTGTTTTGGGAAAAGTTCCAGTTGTCAGATTTTCATGTGAGTGTGTTTTCGCCCGGAGCGATGTGTTGACTCCAGCTCTCCCTCCGTCCTCACACGTCCTGTCCGCCGGCTCCTGACAGCGCCGCCCGGCCCTCAGGGCCTCCTTCTAGTTTCTGGACGAGCAACAACACAAAGCTATTGTCAAACATGTGGCCTTTTAAAATGAAACGTCTGGTTTCTGTTTGGTTTGAAAACACCTCTGACACGGACTGCATGCAGATCGAACTGGACCAGAGCTTATCTACAAGAGCTTAGATTGAACAATATATGCTTTATAAGTGTTTAAATGTTGTTTCACTGACAAAAAAAAAACGTGTTTTAATGGCTGATTAAGAAAATTTAAAACAATTTACCAACTTTTCCATATTTAACTATTTTGAATGATAACTATTCTTACAGTACTCAGTCTAAGTATGACTTAAATGTCTTATTTGTTTGAAAGTTTGGATGAAAATAAGAAAAAAGTGATTCACAAAGGTTTTTAATATTATCAAAGTTTCATTTTCCTGCATAGATTTTACGGATTTTACAGATTTACTCAATATTGTTGGTATTATTGGGATTTTTCGGCAGCGTGAAGCGGAGGACATGCGCAGTGATGTTAAGAGGAGAATACCCGTGAAGCAGGTCGATCCAGCCGGTCAGTAACAGGAAGTTCCTGGCCGCAGCTGGTATTTTCATTCATCGTCTTCTCGCTGCTGAAATTCCCTCAGAGTAGAATTAAAACATCTTTCATTGAAAATTTACTTTGATGAAAAGTTACTTGTCCATATTTTGAGTAGGAGCTTTCAGGGGCTAGAAGGTGCAAACTTCATTCAGATCACCACATAAAAAATGACTTGTATCAATACAGACCTCGGTAAACTTTCAAACTTCTTGCCTAACTATTACAGATTAGTCCTGAAACTAGTGCGCTGCGGCAGTGAGTGGTTCCCCTCCTCCCCTGCCTTTCCACTGATCTGTCACCGAGATGTGAAGACGGCTGCTCTGCTGTCAGACGCTGTAAAAAATGAAAATGCAATCATGTGGAAGCCAGGTGAGGAAGGGAGGGAAGGGGGGGTGTCTGGAGAAGAAGAGCCTCCCAGACTAGAAACCGGCAAAGTTCCAAACGTGGGCTGACGATGGAGTGTGGAACAATTACAGCTGAGATGTGAGTGTGGCGGTGGAGCGGTGGAGGGGTGGAGGTGATCCTATTAGGGGAGCGAGTCACTTCATCCACACTGACACTGACACCGCATGTCACTCTAATTGACACTGTGCCAAAGGGGGGGGGGGTGTCCTGCCTCCCCCAGGGCCACATTAATTGGTAAAGTTAGGCATATATGCCATGAAATATTTAATGTATAAATGTAGAATACACAGCGCTGCCTGGGAGCACGGCGGCCTCCTGCTCAGCCGGACGTCCAGCACAGCTGGTCAAGACTCACTGTCTAGTTGTTCTGTACAAACAGGCACTTTAATGCATTCAGAGACTTGATCTCATGTTCCAGAAAAGGCAGAAAAGACCTCCTTGGTGGAAGAAAGCCATCGTCATTCATTCATTCATTCATAACAAACCAACAAAAGATAAATAATACTAATATGATTTATTTATAACTCACAAGGACTGAAGAATTTAAGCTAAACACAGTCTTGTTCATAAAAGTAGTTTTGACCCTTCAATGAAGCAGTTTATAAGAAGAAGCTCAGGCAGAACATGCAGACTCCACCAGGCACTCGGGAAGGTGTTTTCAGTACAGAGGCTGGCAACTGAATGAATGAAGGAGTGGCGTTGCTGCATTGCTTCCCTGCTGTACAGCGCATCGCCTCTCAGGCTGCTGGCTGGAAGCCATACGATACACACAAATGCACATTAAAGCTGCCTTAAGGAGTTTGGACGTTTTATGTGAAACAGCGCCCCCTGCAGGCCTTGGGCGTAATGCAGCTTAGTGAAAAACTCGTCCCTGTGGCTCGCGTGCACGGAAGAGGGGGACTCCGTCTTCGCTCGTTTAGTAGCGCTCAAGTAAGATTTAAGTTTCTTCTCCCTGGTGGAGTCTGTGTGGAGCTGCAGTGCTAGAAGCCAGTCTGTTCTGACTTTCTGGAAGATCCTGCTCAGTTGTTGCTCGCTAAGCATCTGGCGGAGTAATGGCGGACAAAGCGAAACCTAACCAGCCGGAGCGTGCATTACGTCATTCCTTTCAAATTCTCCCCAAAAAAACTCTGGAGCCGGACCGGCACTGTGACTTTCAAGTGACAGTTTAGCCTGTTAGAGGTTCTGGTAATGAATATGTCAGGGCACATTGTACACATCATTAAAAATGTGTAACATATTTATGGTGGAAAATAAGTATTTTTAAGGTTGTAAAACTCCTTAATGCACCTTTAAGGAGTTCTAACAAACTCACATTTTATTACATTTTTTCTCCATAAGGAGGTCGGCAGCAATTCTCCATATGACAAGAACAGAGGAGAACAACAACACTTCCCAGCAGTGAATCACTGCCACTTTAAGCGCTGTCCTTGGTGCTGAAGATGCGAAAAACCAAAACAACAATCTCTCAAAACTTTCCGATCCAAATGTTCTTCCAGGAAATTTTATGTTTGGCTGAAAGGGCTCCTCAGTGTCTCCACCACCGGGAACCCTGTTCTTCCCAGCTGTTGTCTTCTGAGGAGAAAGGTTGTGTGAAGCTGCTAGCTGACCTGACTTCAGTTTCTGCTGCCACTATGTTGTATTTTTTACCTTTGTCATCCTTGGGAACATTCGATTTTGATTTTTTGGAAGTATTGCCTGTGAAAAAATCCGATATTCTCTTCTGCTTGTTTTCTGCCATCGTTGTTTGGTTGCGAAGAAGCTGCTTCCGGGTGAGGGAGGAGTCTCCTCAGCAAACAATTTAAATTTAATTTCTTTTAAAATAGATTTTTCCACATATCCCCACAGCTCTGTGTAAATCCATTCCACACATACTTTAAAAAAAAAAAAGTTGAGAGTTTTTTAATTACCTAATTACCGGTAATTTTACAGTCAATGCTAATGTAAGGTGCTACAGCTTGCAGCCACCACCAGGGTGGGGGTGGGGGGGGGGGGGGGGCACACAGAAAGGCACTGAATTAAGCCACTGAAATAAACCTGTTAGCTATCATTTAACGACACTCATTGAAAAACAGCTGATTGAGGATGAAACCCATCTGGCTGTACAGCCGCCCTGAGCCAGAGCAGCGGTGCCTCCACAGGTAGGGCCACATGGAAATCTTTCGTCACTCCAGTCAGTTGCTGTCAGGTGACCTGAGTTCAGGTAACCCGTTCTCATCCTATTGACGACCTGCTTGAATGTTAACATGTTGATGAGAGACGAGCGGATGAGCAGCACGAACCGTGACCCATGGAAACCTCCGGGCGGCTGGCAGCTGCTCTCAACAGAGACACGAACCGGTTCCACTCAGCTCTCCGGTCACAAACATGGAGGAGAGGCGGCGAGCGTCCGTCCGACCGACCAACCGACCGACCGACCGACCGACCGACCGACCGACCGACCGACCGACCGACCGACCGACCAACCGACTGACCGACCGACTGACCGACCGACCGCAGAACCGACACGAACAGAGAATAAGATCAGAAACTCAACAGGAAGTCAGTGTCAGTCACTCCTGCACTGAGGTTCTGCTGTCTGCTGTCATGTTCTGTTGTAGAGGGATTTGCTCAAGAGCAGGCTGATGGTTGGATTCTGTGCCTCCATTAGAAAGCGCAGCGTTTCAGCAGGACTCAGTCAGAAGTGAAGACCCGCCGTGGCTGGAGAGCGCCCCCACACGTCAGAGTTTCTGCTGTTTCTTACATTTAAAGAGAAATGTTTGTCTTTTCTTCAACATGACGCCCAGTTTCAACGGAGACAAGAGGAAAAGTTCAATTAGTGCAAAGAGAGAGAAATCCAGAGCTAAAGCTGTCTATTTGTCCCCTGCAGTCTGTTTCTGGAGTCCTGCTCCATTTTTCCAGTTGTGACTGTTTATTTTAGCCGAGCAGGTTTTATGCATAATGTTTAGAAAGTCCTAATAAACCACAGTTTACTGGAGGCCACAATTACAATTTTACATTTTAGCCTCCCTGCATCTGGAAGAGGAAGCACTAATGTACAGCATCTGACAGTGTTTTTTTACTTTATTTTTGGGTAAAAACAAGTTCAGACGCTGACTAATTGGGGGATTTTTTTTAAGCTTCAGGACTTGTATGAAGCTGAAATTAAAAGTCCATCTGCTTTTTCTAGTTGTTTACGTGCGGAGCGAGTACGACTGAAGAAACTATGAGTGTCAGCTTCAAATTAGAAGCGGATTTATTTATTTGTTAGGACAATTATTCAGGACCAATTAGGCCCTGCAGCCAATTAGCCCGCCTGGCTGTGAGTGTGTTCACTGGAGCTGTTTACTGCAGCTGTCTGCTAATAATTACCGGGAGCATTTGTTGTAGCTTTACTGCGTCTCGCCGTGCGCTGGGCGTTCGCTAACTTTGTGTGCTGGATCCAGCTTTTCCTGTGTGGACCGGGTTTGTCAGGAGCGCCGCGGCATCGTGCACGGCTCCGTTTCCCCTCTCAGGCCGATGTGCATCACCGTGACGTGGGGTCGTGGTTATTTTCCTCCCTCATCTTCCCCCCTCTCGCTTCCTTCATGACCACAAGCTTCATTATGATTGGTGGATCTTATTAGTGAGCCAACATTTGTGCATTTCCTGCAAATGCAGACTTCGATCATGAGCGAGGTACCGAGGGGGACGATGGACGACCTGTGTGCACATGCATGTCGCGGTTCTCACCAGAGCGTTTCAGCTGGAAGTAGAGCAGGTCCTGAAGATACTCTCTGAGTGGCCGGCCTCTCCTCCAGCCCGCAGTCTGCTGCTTCTGACTGATTCTGTGTTGATTCTGAATTGAATTAGTGCCGTTCTGTGTTCTCCGACCGGTCCAGTGCTTCTACAGAAGCTCTGGCAGCAACTTTATGCTCCTGAAATGGAAAAACGTAAATATCAGTGATTTAAAAAGATGTAACCCTGCTGGCTGAGCAGGAGGCTAAAGCCAGAGCTCTGCTGCCTCCAGGACACACACCCCTCTACCGGCGTTCAAACCTTCACTCTGTCCTCTGCTCCAGGAACTGATCCTGATCAGGACGTTCTCATAGTGTTTGTATTTTGGTTCATGTTTGTGCCTTGTGCTGTATGTCTTTTTATTGTTTGCAGCCTGCTGTTGATGCCGTCTTAACTCCCTGAACAAGACATCCAGCGACTCACCTGGTTTAATAAAAAATGAGTCTAATGAATCCCGATAAACCATGACTGCAGCTCTGCTGTGAACTGCTGAATGAGTCAGGAGCCGCTGGCGCTGCGGAGTCACGAGGGTCCGAGTCTCCGGTCGAGTCTCCGGTCGTGTTTTGTCTTTTCGAGCTGTGCAGCTGATCCAGGGAAGCCGAGGACAGCCGCTGACTGGACCTCACCATATCCCGGGTGGTGGTGGATCCTTTGCAGCATGCTGACAGGTCCTCATCGTAGCTCCAGTTTAGGACAATGCTTAAAGAAAAACAGGAAGAAAAAGATTTTACTGTCGTTGTTTTCAGTGTTTCAATTCGAACACAGTGACCTTCACAGATTAAATATCTGACTCCATTATCAATCATTAAAATGCAGTAATGCTGCGTGTTGTGGGAGGTAGGTAAAGGACCCCTTCTGCTCCCCTCTCTGCCGTCCACTGAGGACGGACGTCTTTGGGATTTGGTAAAATAAGTTTGTATGAAGACGTTGAACTCCTCTTCAGACCAGGACGGTTCAGGATGGAATCCTGCAGACCCAGGACTCACACAGCAGAGGAAAACAGGGCTCTTTTCTGAGAAACTTGGGGATTTTCTTCGTGCACAGGCTGTTTTTCCTGTCTGGCCTGGTGGACGTTGAGTTTGAAAGTTCTCTTCCTCTGCTCTTCATCTCCTTCAGAGATCTCAGGTTTGGCCTGAACTTCAGCCTGCAGAACATTTCATCCTCTCCCGTCTTTTACCACTTGCACATGAATCTTCTTTTCTTAAGGCAGGAAATATAACTGGCTTCCTTTTCCCATGCAGTGATGAACTCGTCTGTATTTTCTGCTCGGAGTTCTGAGTTTTCTCCTGGAGGTTGGAAAGCATTTCTTGCAGGCTTAAGTTTGGAAAGTGCCGAATCAGTTGAACCCCATCGATCATTTCTCTCTTCCCCCACCATGTCATTACCTCCATTTATCCCCCTCTTCTCCCCTGCAGTCTTCTCTTCATCTTCCCAATCTTTTCTCCCACCATTATTTGCCTGTGACCGTCCATCTGTCCTCCCCTGATGTGATCTTTCTGTCTGTCCGTCTGTCCTCCACCCTCCACCCATCCAGAGCGCCTCTCGTCAGTCCCTGTCTCTCTCCACCCAGCTGTCAATCCCTCTATTTTCCATCCATCTCTCCTTTCTTAAGGCTTTTTAGTCTTTTTCCCCCCCTGCTCTCAGAAATCACAGCCTGCATCCCTGTGGGGAAATTTGTCCTGATAAAATGTCACTCTCACACACACACACACACACACACACACACACACACACACACACACACACACACACACACACACTCACATGCAAACGTGCTCATAAACACCAAAGCGCACGCACACACACGTAGACACACATGCACGTATCCAAAAAGCCTGTATTTGTCCTAATAAAACGTCAAGCCGGCAGCAAAATGAACTGTAATGACTTTCAGGCTGTACTAATGGCCAATAAATCCTGGATTAGGAAGCTCACACGCACTCGCTCTCTCTCGCCTCCTCACACACACACACCCATACACACGCGTGCAAACACTCCCACGCAGGGTCATGTTTCATGGCGTGCTGCGCCGGGTTCATTCAGGAGTCAGATGGGTAAAGTTTTAAGCTGTTTTCTGCTGTTAATGACTGTTGTGCTGACTTTTATAATAACAGCATGGAAAGGAATCAGCAGGAATTAGCATGCTAGGATCATTTAAACCAATGATTCATGATGACTGGAGCTGGAAGCCATACGCACCCCGCACATGCATGCACACACACACACACACACACACACACACACACACGCTTCCATCAGGACAATTTCACTTTATGACAGTTCAGAGTCATTTTCCGGCTAAATGTACAAACTAAAATCCCGGAAGCTGTGTCTCCAACATCTTTCATTATCAGCGCAGTGATGGATTCATTTCATCACTTTATTTTAGACAGAATCAGCAGGCCCGAGCACAAATGAGGGGAGAAATAGTTGTACGGGGGAGTTTTGGGATGTGGAGGAGCGTGATGGAGGAGGTCACGGAGCGCGGGATAATGCAGCCGGGAAGGTAATCTGTCAGGACGCGTTTGAGCAGCGAGAAATTCAGATGCAGGAGAATCGATATGACTGCAATCTCAACAGAAACAGATCCGTTTGAATCCAAATGAGGCGCCGTTTGGGCTGTGCGGCGCTGCTGGATCCGTCAATGAGCTTATCAGGGTCGTCACCGCGGGACGTTTCCCACCTGTAATCACACCCTGTGAAGATATCCGTCCATCCTAAATATCTGAACATGAATTACATGAAAGTCTCTTTTTGTCGACAGCTTTCTTTCCTGCCATGAAACTATTGAAGAGAAGATTGTTTTCTGCTTCATTGTCAGCCTCATTCTCTGCAAAGCGATATTTCCAGAGCAGGTGAACAAATTTCATTTCCAGGCAGAACGATTCAGTCCAGAAGAAACACTGAATAAGACGAGAGCGCAGGATTAACGGGATGCTGCTCAGAGCTTCATCGCTCCCCTTTGCTCCTGTTTGTCAATAAAAACTGAAGCCTTCTTGTCTGAAAGCTGTGCTAAAGGTCGGCGGATCACGATCTAGACCAGGGATTCTTAACCCTGGTCCTCGAGGCCCAGTGTCCGGCATGCTTTGCCTCTCTCCCAGTTGGAACACACCTGATTGCAATGAGAGCTGATTACTGGGCTGCTTGTAAAGAAGACATCATCAGGACAGGTTGCACACTGGGTGGCGCTGTCGGGTCACGTTGAGTTTTGCCTCTTGTGATTGGTCGTAGGTCCACCTGCCTCAGCCAATGAGTGACTCAATACACCATCTAGTGGTTCAAACCCGTATTGATGGCGAAGCGTGCTGGAGGACGGCTTGAAAACATGCTTTCTGCTGGAAACACATTATAAAATCATCTTTATCATAATATCAGGAGACTGCGGTCCCTCTGGCTGACACAGATTAGATGCCAACTTTTGGTTCATTAGCTACACCATTCATGCTTTGGTCCACTCAGTATTCTGGCAAAAAGAAGAAAAACAGCTATGTGCATTCATGACTTTTGTCCCTTCCCGAGTTAATTTCAAATTAAAGGTATGCCTCAGATGACAGACGCTTCCGTTTTTGTGAGTAATGGCATTGAAACACTCACTCCGATTGCCCATTTCTCAAATAATTTCCTTATAAGGAAACTATATATAACTATATATAAGCTTAAATATAAGCCCAGAAAAACCAATAGTCTGAGAAAAGTCACATTTGAAGAGGAAATGTTGCAAATTCTGCTCAGTTGCGTCTCCGTTTCATCAGGCTGGAAGAGGCTGCTGTGACCGCCTCACTCTTTTGTGAAGGTCGGATTTCACGGTTGTATCCTGTCACTTGATCGTGTTTGCGGGACAAAGTGGAACCTGTTCCATGAAAGTGGATCACACGGATCCAAACAACAATCAGGAACCGCAGATACAGAATTCATTGGTTAAAGCTCGGGCGTTTGCTCCGGCTGCTCTTCTGCCTTTCGCACCTGCGCGCCACTTTGTTAAAGACTGAAAGGACGTCCACGCTCTTTCAGCTGCATTTACATTACATTACACCGCGGCCGTCTGCCATTCGTTGCGGTGAAACCGTGGCAGCCTCTTTTTGTGCCTGCACAAAATGCCTGGACCCGGGGCAGGCACATGTTAGCATAAGAGCAGTCCAGCGGAGGCTGCTGTATGGAGCCGGTCTGAAGGGGGCAGGCAGGGCCTTTTCACCGGGGGGTCTGGGGGCCCGGATCTTCCTGCAGCACTGGAGACGTTTTCCACCAACATGTGTGTAAAAACTTGAATTTTGCCCTTCACAAAGACATACAGATCTGCACAGGCCAAAGTGCTAAAGTGCTCACCACCAGGTGACCTTTTGCAGTGCACACACACACGCACGCACACACGCACACACACACACACACACACACACAGCCCGGTTCATTCTCCAGTGTGATGTGAGGAGGAAATATCTTGCTGTTGAAGCATATCACTAGATAGACTGATCAGCAGTATTGTGCCCCCCCCCACACACACACACACACACACACACACACACACACACACACACACACACACACACACACACACACACACACACCCATCAGTGATGTCCATGAGCAGTGAACCCTGCCTGACAAGCTGTCGGTGGGAGAGGAGGAAGGCCGTGTCAGAATGGGCGTGGGTGTTTGTTGAACACAGACGTTGCTCCTCACACCTCCACCTGCAGAAGGTGTGTGTTCTGTCAGGTGTGTGTTCTGCTGGTTGTGCATCCTCCAGGAAGGCATTGTAAATTCTAATTGTCTGAGAGCAGCAGGGATGAAGTTCGTCCGTTTCATGAAAACCTGAAAAAGCGTATTTTCCATTCCCCCTCTGGGAGACACTAACTTCCCATTTTCCTGGCGGTGTCTTTTCCTCCTCGCTTGTTTGTTTTCTTCCGTTCTTCCACCTCACAGCTCCTACATGTGAATGTGAGGCTCGTTGAATAATTCCCCTGCACTCGGCACACAGCGGTGCGGAGGGCTCGGCTCATGTCTCTGAAGGAACAGCTGATCTTCCTCGGCTTCGGCTCTGGCCCTGGGTAATCTCACACCGACATGAAGAGGAAACGCCGCTTCTTCCAGAGCAACGTCCACAGTCCTCTGTTTCTGTAATGTGAATAAACTGGTCAACAGATTGTATCTCTACAGTTTCAGTGATGGTTTGTGTTGCTTCCTCCACAAACTGATCCAAAGACATTCTAGAACCAGCAGAAGCGGTGAGGAATCACTTCCTGTCAGGAGCTTCCTGCTCGCTGTTGGTGATTAGCTTCAGCGTCGATATGAGGCAGAGAAGTTATCCCAGCAGCTTTTACAGACTCTCCTCTGCCCTCCAGCAAATGTCAGCGTGAGGAGGTTTTGTTTTCGGCTGACTGAACGGTCTTCCTCACGTTTTCATTCAAACTGTGAGTGAGGCAGTTCTCCTCATCTTCAGTCTCGGTCCTTCAGATGAAGGCCAGCATGCTCCAGCAGAGGTCCTCAAACCGGTCATTTACCTTCGTAACATTCTCTTTTGATAGTGTTGTGTTAGTAGTCCATGTACTTTCCAGGTTAATTTAAAAGGGTCTAGTTGACTGATTGGCTTCAGGTTAAGTTCCACTGGCTGGGAGGAAGATGCTCTAAGAACTGGGTCTCAGTTTAAAGACACATTTACAAACTAGCAGGAAGCAGTGAGGAAACTGGCTAAAGACGGAGCTAGCCGATGACCGGAGGATCCTCAGAGGGTGTGCCGTGTTCACCTTTAACACCTGGCTGCTCCGACCATCCATCCCATCACAGTCCTGGATCAGCAGCCTCTAAGCTGAACTCTGACACCTGCTGTCCTGAGGAGGACCCTGGTCCACACCATGTCCTCCGTCCCACATACACCCAGCCTGCTACACCAGCTGGAGCTGCAGGACCAAACCAGATTGGCCCTCAGCGGATCACTTCCCCCAGACTTCCTGTCTCACCTGGTGCAGAGTCCCAGAGAAGACCATCCCCTGTCCACAGTCCTCCAACCCAACACTGGCGCTCCACAGAGACGTGTGCTGGGCCCACTGCCCTGCTGGCCTGGGACCTCCAGGGTGCTGTGTGCCGGGGCCACGCCCGGTCCGGAGCCGTGGAGGCTCTCCACCTCTCCACCCTCTGATCCTGAGCGGCGTCCGGCAGGGCAGCCTCTGATTGGTCAGAACAGCACGGCGCCTCGTTCCGTCAGGCCTGCTGGTGCCTGCAGGTGGAGGATGGAGGCGTCGTCCGGTGGTCTGGAGTCAGACTCCAGTCCTGAATCCGGTGAGTTTTGACTTGAAAATGTTTTAAAAGACTTGTAGCTCCACTTGGACCTGAACAGGGACTCTGGACTTCACCTGGACTTCAGTCCTCTGAGTCGAAACAACCAGGCAGGTGTTTTCAGACAGCTGGAGAGTGTGAGCGGTGTTTGGATTTTGGAGCTGGGCTCAGTCTGATTGGAGCCCATAGAAGGGGATTTCACGCCAATCAGCGTTGCCGCTTTTTGTTTTCAAATTTTTTTGGTGAATTCCGGTGGTTAAACTGGAAGTGACGCTATCGCTGCGCTTAGCAGAGATGACGGACTTTAACTTTAACCATCGTCTGAAAGCTGCAATCAGTAAAGTTACAGCCCAAATACCAAGAATTACAACAATCAAGCAAGAGCCAGAGTCTGGCCTGGAGAGGTTCTGACAGGAAAAGACGTTTTCGCGTGTTTTTGCGTGTAGAGAAGCTAGAGCTAATGAGCTAATGCTAACCCTGAGAGAAGCCAACGCATTTTGATGACGTATTTGTTTTGAAGCGCTGATTGGCTGAAGTACCTGTCAGTCAAAGGAGTAACCGACGCCCCCTGCAAGAGGTTTCAATGGGCTCCTATCCAGACTGAGCCCAAGTCCAAATCCAATGTGGATGAGGAGTGGGGGGGGGGGGGGGGGGGGGGGGGGGGGGGGGCTGGTTCACGAGGCTAGTCTCATGTACAGCTAGCAGCAAATACAGCTGGCCTTTAGCAGGCAGGCCCTCCAGGTCATCATGACTGTCTTACTGTTAGAGATGCGTGGATGGCTCATTTTTTCATCCACAACCGCTTCTTAAAATCTCCGTCCGCCCGCATGAAAAGTTTTTTTTTATAATGCTCAAAACCGAACCCGCCCGCTATCCGCAGAATAGTGTTTTGGCTATTAAAATGTTGCTTTTTTTTATTTGAGTGCTTCAACCGCAACCCGCCCGAATGTAATTAAAATCTTAATTTTTTGACACGTCATCCACCCGATCCGCGGTTATCCGCGGGCTCCGCGGGTGCAACCGCAGTCCGCACATCTCTGCTTACTGTGTCGAGAGCAGGACTTTCACAGCTCTGATCGTAACAAACAGCAGCAATTCACTGACCTGCAATTTCACTTTATTACCACAAGAAAAACTCTTTATTTTATCTTTCCGACAAAATAATTCTGCAGAATCAGCCTGAAACACACTTAACACGCACATTTACTGTGGAGTGAATGTACAGCGGCAGACGGTGACTCTCCATACACTCAGCTTCCCTGGACCTACTGGTCGTGTGGTGATGTGACAGTCATGTTCGCCGTCACGTCGCTGCGTAGCATGACCAGAAAACAGCCTCAGACTAATTATAACGCAGAGAGAGGGAGCAGCTGGGGACGCAGCCATCCCAGCTCCCGCTCCGGACAGTAATTTCAGATGGGTGTGTGTGTGTGTGTGTGTGTGTGTGTGTGTGTGTGTGTGTGTGTGTGTGTGTGTGTGTGTGTGTGTGTGTATTTCTTTCAAATGCATTTTTCTAATCCACGGGGACACAAGCTGGCACCCACTGGAACCTTCTCTCACTGTGACAGTTTCAGCTCACTGGTTCACTGTGTGTGTGTGTGTGTGTGTGTGTGTGTGTGTGTGTGTGTGTGTGTGTGCGTACATATGTATGTGTTATTGTGTCCATAATGACTCCTCTCTCTCCTCCCTCCCCTCACAGACACACTATCATCTCTTCGCTGTCTTGTGGAGTCAACATGAGCGCTTCAGCAACCCACTGTGCTCATTACACACACACACACACACACACACACACACACACACACACACAAAGACAGACAATAACCCCAGGTCTCTCTCCAGTCAGCAGGCCATGTTTCTGTCCTCCTCTCCTCACCTTTACTCTTCTTCTTTTCTTTCTTTTTGATCTCTTCTCTTCTTCTCTCTGTTTCTTCCTCTCTGGCCTCCATCAAGGCTGCTGGCTCCCAGGGGCCACAGGGGTCACAGGGGCCACAGGGGTCACAGGAAGTCCTCCATTTTTATGTTCCCTCTTCTGATCCCGTCCATGAGAGCTGTCCACCCCGATGGGGATCTGCAGGAGGTCGTCCACAGCAACACACACACACACACACACACACACACACACACACACACACACACACTACACTGAATTCAATTTCTTTTTATTTTTCTGGAGTCAAACAGAAACAGTCATTTAAGGCACTTTTACAGAGAAAAGCGGGATAACTCGTCACGAGGAGCCGAGCTTCGGCCTTTAGCAGGAAGACGTCTGCAGAGCCGGACTCAGAGGTGGAGAAACAAACTGACGCCGTTCTCACCGATGGAGGCAGGAAAAGGGAGGCGAGAGGCAGGAGGGGGAGCGGAGGGCCGAGGCGCTGCTCGGAGCTCAGGTTCAGTGATCAGAGGCTGCGGAGCGCAGCCCAAACTGCTGCTAGTGCTTTAACAACCTGTGAATCACAGTGAAGGTTTGGCCGTGACCCCCTGACCCCAGCCCTGACCCTGACCCAGCAGTGAGAAGAGCAGCTACTCGCCAGGTGAAACAGGAAGTCATGCTGTTACAGCCACATTTCTCCTTTACACCAGAATTAAATGTAATAAATCTAAATATTTCACAGTGATAAGAACACAGTTACCGAATGGGCCTTGCTCTTTCATACTTTATTTTAATTAGAAATGAATCCTCTCGGCATGTTGAAAACACAGTGAAGCATGCGCACACACTCCTGATTCCTTCATGTGATCATTTGTTTCCCCTTCTTCATGATTTCCTCCGCAGTGCTTTACTGTAAAGAAACGACTTCATGAATCACTTATAACCTTCAATAAATCACATTTTTGTGATTTTGTTTTACTTTTTAATCTTACCTATAAAAGCACTATAATATACATTTATACATACATTTGAACACAATGATCATCTGGATGAGCTTCATTATCTTTATTTATTCATGTATTTAGAAAAAAAAACTCTAAATCAGAGCTTCCCCGGAACCTGCCACGCTGACAGTAAACGTACTGGAAACTTCTTCATATGGAGGAGAAATCTTTTACATACAGGATGGAATTCATCATATTATGGTTTATTTATGAAGCAATATAACTTGCTGAGCCGTGTCTGCAGTGGGAGTCGTCTTTTCTTTTGTTTCCCCGCTGCGACGCCAACCCGCCGCTTTCTGTGAGACTGGAGCGAACAGCCACACTCCCATCAGCCAACGCCAAATTTAGCCGCTAATCTAATAGTCTGGCCCGGACCCGGACCGGCCCACGCCGGTCCTCCAGCGAGCAGACAGCCGCCGTATTTTTAGCCGGTCTGCAGAAAGCCGGGCTGCAGCAGCGGGCAGAAGACACAGAGTGAATTATGGGAAGACAGCAAACAGCCGAACAGCCACAGTCTGTAACACACACACACACACACACACACACACACACACTTCAGAATTAACCAGCGATGGAGAGAAATGCGGTTTAATGGAGTAACTCTGCTTTAAACCCAGACTGAAGGAAACTTTCAGCAAACACTTCAAAATGTTCTTTCAAAAATAAAAGTAGAGTAAATCTGGAAATTACGAATCATTGGCTCCCCTCGTCAAGATCACATCGCGGATCCTGCAAGACATTTGACTATGGAAGAGGAAGGCCGAGCGAGCTTCAGGGCTGCAGTGTGGTGAGTGACGAGGAAAAGACAGAAACGGAAGAAATAAGGTTTCGTTCATTTTAATCACGTTGAAGAGATAAAACATCTCCAGGCAGACGACAGCGTCTCAACTCCACGTTTCTGACAGCAGACAGGTCTCTGAGGTCTCTGAGTGGACGAGCTCCTGAAGATAAACCAGCAAACTGATTCCAGCAGTTTGTTAGACTCTGCTCCCGTGAGGCAGGAAGTCTGTGGTTTGATAGATGTTGGTGCAGGTTCAGTGAAATCTGCAGTGAGGAGGTTGTGGAGGAGAGTTCAGAGCAGGACCGGACCCAGACCCTGGCCCGGGGTTGAGAAAGCTGTGGCTCTGGCTCTGGCGGTCGTCCTCACCTCCCTGTTGTCAGGCGTCTCTCGCCGGAGCCGAATGGGAACCAACCCTGCCATGTTTACGTCTGCCAGCCCTCCTATAGAATGACGTCCGGTGTTAATTAAACACAGCGCCGCGGAATCCCACCACGACCAATTTAAGGCGTCCTGTGTGGATGTGAGGAGGACTGAGCGTCCGGGGGGAGCGTCAGTCTGAACGCCGGGCGTCCGCCGAGACGGACCGGCTAAGAATAGCAGAGTCAGACTGACGGCGGACTAATTCACGCCTGGGCTGACGACAAACACTTCGCGCTCTCCGGGAGGCGCCACGAAAACACACACTCCCAACATCAGTCCTGCTCAGACAGCCGCCGCGCTGCAGCTCTGTTCCGTTGTTAATGTTGAACTGCTCAAACACTACACATTTACGATGTGGGGTAAAAATTCATCAGTCTTCAAAATAAATTATTGTGACTGATGCAAAAAAAAGTGTGTAGTTTTATTTCCAAATTGTTTAAAAATACAGACTTTGATTTACTGGTTTTAAATGTTTCAGGTTATTTAATAAGTAAAGGTAATTTCTTAAAAAGAAAAAATAGCAAATTGATGACAAAAAATAGAAACCTGAAAATTAAAATGTATTTGCTGTATTTAAAATTGTGATTTAAACACATATCTTCAAATATTGAAACTATAAATATGCAGCAATGTAAAAAAATCTCTAATTTCAATGAAACTGATCTATTAAAAAGGTTTTTTTAAATATCAATTGTGAGCATCACAAAGTTCACAAATAAAAATACTGTTAAAGTAAATGTATCTCGACTAAATATTATTGAAAAATAATAACAAACGATGTATGTCTTCTTTACAAATTAAAGGTTAGAATATTGTGTCATTTTAGAATGAAGCAAAACCTGATGAGAGAAAAAAACAGAAACTGATGGTGAGTCTTGAGAGATCAGGAGGTTTTCAGTCATTCATGCTGGCGACATTCGAACTGCTCATTTCACGCGAACACAACGGGAAGCAGCGTCTCTGGAGAACGGGATTTTCATGAATCAGCTTACTTTTTAAAACATCATCAAATTTTCACATCCCATAGTTTGTTGTTTTTTTTTTCTTTTTTTGGATAAAGATTTGAACATGTCTAGAATGAAAGGTGAATTCTGTCAACATGACGGCAAACTGGCTGTGAGTCTGAAGAGAAGTCAAATTCAAACACTGGAGCCTCTATGAGTCCGTCTGCCTCCGGAGGAAACGCTTTTCACACCAGGGAGAGTTTCTGTCATCGACTGCCTGCTGAAGATTCATGTTCACTGATCAATATCCTTAAGACAAATACCTCTGATCATCTACTTAAATCAATTCAGCTCAATTTTATTTCTACAGCTCCAATACAACACAGTGATTCCAGAAAAACCAACAATTCTACAAGAACAGAACCGAAAAGCTCCCATTAACAGAACGAACCTGCAGAACCAGGCTCAGAGGAGACTTCCTCTGGCTGGAGATTCCAGGACAGAAAGAGAAAAAAACAGATTACAGGGACAGAGAGCGATGTGTAGAACCACCTAAATCCAGTTGCTGGGCGGTTGGAGGCTGGACGGTTGGAGGCTGGACGGTTGGAGGCTGGACGGCTGGAGGCTGGACGGTTGGAGGCTGGACGGTTGGAGGCTGGACGGTTGGAGGCTGGACGGCTGGAGGCTGGACGGTTGGAGGCTGGACGGTTGGAGGCTGGACGGCTGGAGGCTGGACGGTTGGAGGCTGGACGGTTGGAGGCTGGACGGTTGGAGGCTGGACGGCTGGAGGCTGGACGGCTGGAGGCTGGACGGTTGGAGGCTGGACGGCTGGAGGCTGGACGGCTGGAGGCTGGACGGCTGGAGGCTGGAGCCTGTCTTCTCTTGGTGTCTTCCATCATGCAGGGACAGGCCGATTGGTCCAGACTCTGGTTGAGCAGCGGGAAACGGTCCCCCGCTAATTTAATTTCAGTTCAGTCAATCCCGTAACAAGACTCTGACTCTCATGTTACTCCTCAAAACTGTTAAAAACAGAAAACTCTTCTTACTGGAGTGGACTCTGCACCAGGAAGTTTTAAATTAGTGCTTCTAACTGAAAAATACATTTATTATGTGAGTGCAGAAGCAGCGCGTTATTTTCCTGCCACTGCAGAAGCTGCAAACATGAGCTCTGGACACTGTCACATCACAGTCTACAGTGTTAAATGTTGGTATTGTTCAATACAGTGAAAGCATGAACACTTATAAATAAAACTAATAACAAAGAATGATTTCATTGAGCCTTTTCTGTAATTAGAGACTGTAATTATTGCAACATCCAGTAATCAGATCCACCCTGTGGACGCCTGAAGCCTCACCGAACTGCAGGAAGAAGCACATTCAGAGACCTCTCTGGGCGTTAGCGTCGCTCTGCAGAGAGCAGCCGCGGTGCAGCGCTCGTCTTGGAGGGACGATTAAGTGTTTCCGTGTTTTCTGAGAGCTACTGTACACATGCAGCCGGGAGCAGCCAGATCATCTGCAGGCTCCCCATCTATTACCCTTATCTGTACGGCTCTGCACTCAGCTCCATGGGATTCATGATACGATTGTGTGTGTGTGTGTGTGTGTGTGTGTGTGTGTGTGTGTGTGTGTATACAATTCTCGTGCTACTCAGCATACAGAATGTAAAGGGAAAAAGGAGCATGCACTGGCTCTCACATTGACTCTGTGTGTGTGTGTGCATATGTGTGTGCATGTGTGTGTGCATGTGTGTGTGTGTGTGTGTGTGTGTGTGTGTGTGTGTGTGTGTGTGTGTGTGTGTGTGTGTGTGTGTGTGGTGGAAAATGAGTGTGCGCGCCTCCCCTAAATCACATCACACCACTAATGTAGATGTTAAATTGAATTGGCTGCTGCATCATTTGTCTGCTGGATGCTGGCTGGTGATCCGTCTGTCATGGCGGCCCAGCATCCCTCATGCCGGCCGGAGCTGCTCCTCCCTGAACCCGCCGCCGCCGCCGCCGCCGCCGCCGCCCCGCTTAAGTGCCTCTGCTTTCTCATTTGTGTTTCCATTTGTGCAGTGGCACAGACAAGACGGATGTTATTTTCACACTTTTTATTGTAACTCCAGATCCATCCTGGCGGTCGCAGCAGAGCTGGACAGCTAGCAGGGCGTAAGCTCAGGGCCGCCGTCTCACACACACACACACACACACACACACACACGCACACACACACACACACACAGCTCCAGCCTCAGCAGGTTGAAGCGACTGTAAAACACACACGTTAATGTGCTGAGTGACGGGAGGAGGAGGCTTTAGGTGTGCTCCCTGAGGTGGAATCTGTTCAGACTAACATCCAGCCAACAGCAGACCCGGCCGGGAGGCTGAAGCCAGTCTGAAACAGGAAGTGTGTTGCAGTGTTTGTGGAATCTTGTTGTTTCTTCCTTATGAAACCAAAGTGGAGCGTTTCAGGAAAGTAAAGCGTCAGTGTGTAAATCTGCAGCAGGTGTTCTGCTGCAGGTGGTGGAGGTACCATCACGCTGCGTCTGCTGCTGCAGGAACTCCGCATGACAAAAAGAAATGTCTTCTGTAGGATCAGCAAACTGTGCCTCCCATGAATCAGACGCCACAATACATCTTGTTCAAGGGAGCGCTACCCAAACCTTTTTGCACCACAGACCGCTTCTAAGAAGCAGTTTCTCTGCCGACTGCAGGATGGTGTAAAGAAGACCAGAAATAAGCACTGGAGAAGCGTTTTTCAAAATAAAAGTCACTGCAGACGCACAGAAATTTGAATATACACTTTCAAAATACAAGCATTTGCAGCACGGTACCAAAAGATCCACAGAGCAGCAACGATTCCCATGAAATCCCATGAACACCACCATGTTTAGTCGCATGGCCATTATTTCTTGATTTATTTATTTCAGTTTTATATTCTGTCTGCTACTTTAATCAGTTATTTCCTCTTCAGAAGCCTGACAGCAACATGTGTGCTTTGTTGTATTTTCCATAGATAAGACTAATTATTCATTTATTATATAACCAATCAAAGCTTAAATCTCGGTTTTCTATCCATTCACCAGGTCGAGCTGTTCTGATATGATTCAGATTTTTTGTGAGTTGTGCTGCTTTGGTTCATTTGTGAATATGTATATGAAAACGGGAACACAGAGCGCCTCACATGTAAAGTATTGCTGCATTTCACGGTTTCCAAATAACAAATGAATGACAAAAAACAAAAACAAAAGAAAAAACAGAAAATAAAAGAAAATAGTGCAGTGGTACTGGGTTCATCTGTCCCCTGAAATAATGTTTTAAAAACACATTGTTTAATCAAACCTGATCCCAAGGAGTCAAAATGTTTTTGATATATTAGCATGACTGCAACGATTTCATCATCTGAGAGCTTTCACCAAAAAGTACAGAAAAAAATCTGAAGCTGTGTAATTTTAGTGGCATTTGGTCTTTCACGACGTCCGAGGGTTTTTTTTATTTTTCACAGCGAGGATCAGACTTCAAATATGAGAACAAACAGCAGCGTCAGAGTCACAGCGCAGAATATCAAGATTCAGTCATAATTCATGAACAGGACCTCAGAAATTCTGAGCATATTGAGTCAATCTGGAAGTTCCTGGAACCACCAACCAGTGTGTGACGGAAGCCACAACACACACACACACACACACACACACACACACACACACACACACACACACACACACACACACACACACACACACACACCGAGTGCAGGCCAACATACCATCTTCATATGTTTATGCATGAGTGTGTGTGTGTGTGTGTTTGTGTGTGTGTGTGTGTGTGTGTGTGTGTGTGTGTGTGTGTGTACGAGCAGTTACTGCAGGAAAGGCTGTTGACAATTCAAGGTTGTCAGCGGAGTAAAGTATGCTAATGCTATTCTCTGCTCAGGCCTCCAAACGCAGCCATGTATTCCTGTGTGTGGCTCCAGAGCTGCTAATTAGTTTTGGGTGTGTGTACGTGTGTGTGTGTGTGTGTGTAGCAGCGCTTCGGATGTCTGTTTGTCCTCCCTGAACTGGGAGGACACACATTTAAGGGGTCAACTCGTCCCTGCAGGGTCAAACTGCAGGCCTCCACAGCATTTTGCAGGTTTTGGAGGGTTAAGCTGCTTCGCTGCGCCTGCTGGAGCCTCCAGGCGGCTGCAGCCCGGCCGGCCGGCTCCACCTGGATATAAAGGAGGAATAATCCCATCAATAATGTGTGTGTGGAATTCCTCCCTCTCTCATGAAGCTGCTAATTCAGCTGAGCATGAGAAACATGTGCTGGCTGCTGTACGGCTCTCACTCGGGTCCTGGGGGGGTTCGTCTCCACACCGCTCTGGCCGCTGTGTACCGAGCTCTGAGGAGTCCCCCCCCACCCTCCACCCCGCCGGCCGCCGGCCCATTGTGGCGGTCTGTACGCAGGCGGGGCTGTGCGCTGGGGCGGCCTCGGTCCAGTCCTCTCGCTCCGGAGCACACAGCTCTGACAGCAGGCCGGCCTCCTGCCCACGCCTCCCCTCCACCCAGTCCCAGGCTGTGGAACCAAACCCCAGGCGGCGCCAGCAGGGGGGGGGGGTGGTGTCACACCACCAGCCACATTTTCAACTCTTTCAGCCACATTTTCAAACTTTTTTTCCTTGAGTCCTAAACAAGTCATTAGAAAAAGAAAAAAAAAAACAATAATTACATTTTTGACTGAGATATCGATACTCTTTGAGATGCGAGCTTGTAGATTGGGTATTTTCACCATATCTGTCAAGTGAAACAAATGTAATGCCCCACTCCAACAATTCTAGACCTTTGAAGACATTTTCACGACTTGAATTACATTTTTAAAAAATGAAAAATTACAAGGATAATTTTAGTTTTCAGTGATTCAAGAAATCCAGAATGAATAAAATTGATGGAGGGGAATGAGATCTGCTCCCCCTGTTGGGCAAAATCAGTCCCTGCCACTTCCATTCATTCTGAATGTTCTTAATCACCTGAAACAAATGTGACAAAAACAAAAATTCCCCTTGTGTTCAACGGATCATAGGGCGAGTAACTGATAGGACAAAAATTATTTTAAAGGTGAAGTGATCCTTTAACAGTCAGCTTTAACAGTAAAACATAGGCACAGCAGGACGCCAATACCGAAAACATCCTGTAAGGATAAACAAAAAAGTGCTAATAGTTCTTATAGAACACGTGAAATACAGTCCAGTGTGCCTTGTAAACATTCCTCAGTGCTTAAACTGAAAAATTACTTTTCTTCTTTCATTTACTCACACCCCTCCATGTGTTCAGGGGTGATGGATTTTTTTGTTAACCACTTTGTAATTTTTGTAAACAAACGAAATAGTTCTCGGTTGACTCATTATTATATAGCTTTCAGCCTGGCCAGTGGTATTTTTTTAATTATATATAAAAAGCCGAGAAGCTGATATGACAGGCTAATGATAGAAAGTAAAAATCAAAAGCTGAAATTTATCCCAGAATTTCCTCCATGAGACTTCGTCTAAACAGCTGCTTTCCTCTCTCTAGAATATGCGTCTGTTTATTCGCTGACATTTTCAGATTCTTTGACTCTTTCAACCATGCCAGCACGCTCACGCTGACAACTCACCGTATACATATATATATTTATTTATTTATTTATATATATATATATATATATATATATATATATATATATATATATATATATATATATATATATATATATATGAAGACGACTTCGCACCTCCCAAAAATGTCTTTTTTCTCCAGCCTCAGGAGCGCAGTGTCATCCGTTTTTTGTTAACTACTGTGTCATTTTTGTAAACAAAGGAAATAATTCTGGGTTGACTCATGCTGGGGCCACATCCACTTCGGCCGGTGGCGAGGGGCTCTGGCGGGAGCGCTTGTTTTGTCTGCCTATACCGTGAGTGGCGGGCGGGGTCAGTTTACTTCCGCATTGGCGGGAGCACTCGTTTCCACACCCATAAACCATTCCAGCTGGGCAGAGTTGAAGAAACCAGTTTATTAAAAAAAAAATCGTGGCCTACCTGTTGTGTTGTTTGGAATGCGCCTGGAATTCGCAGGTGTGGAAACGAGCATTCCTGCCAATGCGGAAGTGCACCAACGCCACCCGCCACTCGCGGTGAAGGGGGACAAAACTAGCGCTCCCGCCGCCGGCTGCCACTGTGTGACTGACAGCCGGCGTCACTGCGATCCCATGAAATGAAGCGATTAAAAAATAAAAATGATTCATACATCACACTTTTAAAATTACTATTATGACTTGACATGACTCGTCGAGTCAAAGGGTTCGAGTCAAGTCCAAGTCTAGAGTCACTGAGCTTAGAGTCCAAGTGAGAAGTCTTTTTTTGATTCCATCAAATCGAGTCAAAAAGTATAAAATCGTGACTCGAGTCCGAGTCTCGAGTCCAAGTCACCCATCTCTGGTAACGAGCTCCGTTCAGAGTGTTGTTGCTGAAGCTCGATGGTAAAACTTGTACCACATTAGCTGAAACGAAGGTGTTTCTCTTCACACGTTTAAAGGGCCTGGGTGTGACATCCACAGAGCAGGAGCTGGGTGGAGCTGGGTGGAGCTGGGTGTCACATCAGAGAGAAGGAGCTGGGTGTCGTCCAGCTGCCATCCAGTCTGGTCAGCTCATGTTCTCACTGGTTCTTCTGCTTCTTCTCTCCTCGTCTCATTGGTCTGAAAACAGACGGACTCCGTCATGATTTTCCTTCACCTCCATCTGTTCTCCTCTCTGAGGGGGATTAAAACACACTCTGCTCATTCACTGCACAGTTTTTGAGGCGCTAAACAAATAGAACATGGAGTTGAATGTAAAACCTAACTGTATATTTTTATTTATTTATTTTAAGTGTGGCTTAAAGCAAACCAGTCTTGTAATCACTGATTCTATTTTTAACATGTTCTCTTTTGTACTAATTGTGTTCCTTTTTTCTCATATCTGCCTCAGGACTACGGATGTAAAGTAGCCTTGTGGCTATAATCCGGCATATTTACGCCTGTTTTGTTTTGGCAATGCAGATGTTTATTAATGTGCACTATCCCTATCAAATAAATTAATAAATTAATTAATAAATTAATTAATTAACTAATAGCTCACAAAAAATGACAAAGACAATTAAAAAATATTGGATTAAATGTAAATTATACTTCTAATAATTCAGAGTTGTTGCTGAGCACATTCAGCATTTTAAATTTGAAGTATTTCTATCTCCACTTTAATTTACAGTAACTTTATAGTATGAATGTTGGGAAAAAATGAATTTCCAAATTGGAATAATGAAGCATTAGATTCAAGAGGAACTAAGACTTGAAGTAATGTTTTTGAAGAGTATTTTCTAAATGTAACTGCAAACAATTTAACAGTGCATGTCTTCAACACGTCCATGTTTTAGATGAAAAACAATGGAAAGCTGAATATGCAAATAAATTTAAAATTAAATGACAACATGACAAAATATAACATTTTATTTTCACTACTCAGGATTGAATAATTAACCTTGACAAAAATATTCAATAATAATAATAACATTAACAACAACAATAAAAATAGTAATATGATGATGATGATGATGATAATAAAATAATAATAAAATAACAACAATAATAATAATAATAATAATAATAATAATAATAATGATAATAATAGTAATAATAATAATGATAATAATGACATTAATTCTCTCTCACCTCTGTATGAATAACACAAGTAGAGCTCAGTGAGTCTTTTCTGTAAAAACATTTTTATCTAAATATGAATACAACAAGATGTGGATGTGAATCTGATTTTAGCCATTCTTGTTTTGAAATATTTACATTCTTGTAAATCATGTGTCCAGATTCAAATTTTAAATTAGATTAAATCCTGTTTCCTGTTTGCGTGTGAAGCTGAGGACTGATCGCCTCTCAGGACGCTCGGCAGCTGCAGGTCGGATTTTCTTCTCGTTTGTGTTCAGAGCTTCATGCAGAAACGAAATGACAGAGAAAAACTGGACAGAAGAGTCAGAGAGATGAGAATCGGAGCTGTCAGTCTTCCTTATCTGCTGCCGGCTGCATACCTGCAGACGCTGGATGTACCCCCCCCCCCAAACAACAGCAGGAAAATACAGAGAACAAGCACGACTGTGAGAGCAGAAAGAATGCAGTTTGTCATTGCATTGATTTCAGTTCATTTCCCATAGTTTAAACTATTAGCATGAAAAAAGAAATGAATTAAGTTAAATTCAAGAAGTCAAACAGAAATCAAAATGCAAATGAGCAAACAGGAGAGAGAAGGTGAGACACCCGAGAAACATCTACACAGAATAACAGGAGATTTAAAAAATGAGACGTTTCAGGAGTGGATTTCAGTTTGGAGGCAGAATCACGCGACTTTATGAACTGAGTGTCATGAATCCATCCTCACTCCCTGATGGAGACGAGAGCCACACAGCGTGCTCAGAAATCCACACACCTCCTGCTGCCTTGCTCAAGGACAGGCCAGGACTGCGCTTCAGCTCGCTCTCCCCTCCCTGTGGTGGAACAAAGACCCGGCCCTGTGAGCGTTCTGGTTTGACCACAGTGGTTCACTGGACGGAACGAGGGACCTGAAACCTTCTTAATCCAGAGTCAGACTGAATCCAGCCGCAGTCTGTTTAGACCTGAAACCTTCTTAATCCAGAGTCAGACTGAATCCAGCCGCAGTCTGTTTAGACCTGAAACCTTCTTAATCCAGAGTCAGACTGAATCCAGCCGCAGTCTGTTTAGACCCGAAACCTTCTTAATCCAGAGTCAGACTGAATCCAGCCGCAGCCTGTTTAGACCTGAAACCTTCTTAATCCAGAGTCAGACTGAATCCAGCCGCAGCCTGTTTAGACCTGAAACCTTCTTAATCCAGAGTCAGACTGAATCCAGCCGCAGTCTGTTTAGACCCGAAACCTTCTTAATCCAGAGTCAGACTGAATCCAGCCGCAGTCTGTTTAGACCCGAAACCTTCTTAATCCAGAGTCAGACTGAATCCAGCCGCAGTCTGTTTAGACCCGAAACCTTCTTAATCCAGAGTCAGACTGAATCCAGCCGCAGTCTGTTTAGATGTGAGTGAATCTGAGCAGCTGTTCTTCTTTTGTGGTTTTATCATGACGGCTGACAACACCGGGGAAAAACATTGAGAACCTCTTAACCTAACCCCTCAAAGGGGTCCCGATTCCAGCACTGTGGTGCTGGGGAGCAACACACACACACACACACACACACACACACACACACACACACACACAGGGAGTCTGCAACTTCCTACTGAACTCCACTGCAGTCAAAGTGTGGGAGTTGAGAGAGGAGTTGCCCCACAAAGGGCGACAGGGGGGCTGTTTAGCATAGAGTGACACACACGGGGTAAGGGGTGGAAGGGTGGGGGTTGAGGGAGGGGGGCGGTGTCTGTGTGTGTGTGTGTGTGTGTGTGTGTGTGTGTGTGTGTGTGTGTGTGTGTGTGTGTGTAGAGGGGGGGAGTGACAATTTGACACAGTGGGACGGCAGAGCAAGCTAATGGAGGAGCAGGAGGGACGGAGAGGCGAGAGAGCCGGCCTGCACCAAACCTGACACGCAATTAGAAAGTGTGTGGCACACACACACACACACACATACACACACACACACACACACACACACACACACACACACACACACACACGGTCTGAGTGAGACGTAGGACTGAAGAAGAACCGACTGAACACAGCCTCCAGGATGGGAGATCATCAGGCCTCCTGTACACACACACACACACACACACACACACACACACACACACTATTTGCACATCCAACTTTCACAGGCGTAAAAGCGCGTCCCCTGGGTGGCGGATAGGGGTGCCCTCCTTTGGGGGGGTTGCACCTGAATACAACGGAATAGGGTGCTGTGGACCACCATAGCCTGGGAGAGTGACAACTCTGACTCCAAACCCGGGTAGACAGAGCTCGTTAGCCTTGGTAAGCAGACTGTCTAGGAGAAGGGTAACTCCGACTACAGGATTACAGTCAGGTCGGCACCAATCCAAGTCGGCCCTGGTCAACTCGGCACCGCCCCTGGGATACAGTCAAGTCGGCATCAAGCCAAGTCGGCCTCGCGGGGGGGCTCTCAAGTGGCCGAGTTGGTCGGTGCCGACTTGACTGTAAGCTGCTTACGAACTCGGCCAAAAGCCTCTTTTTTTTTTAAATCACAATGCCAGCTGCGGCGTGACGATTTGCACAGTTTATTGACAATCTTTTTGAACCAAGTAGCTTAGCTACGAGCGCGCAGCGTTTTTGCGGCTGTCTGGTCATGTGACCGGTCCCCAAGGCATTCTGGGAATCATAGTGCAGCGATGGCAGCTGCAGCACGACGATTTGCACAGTTTTTTTCGTGCCAGCTGCACCACTTCTTCTCACGTAGCAGGCGGGGGACTGGAGGACAAACTGTGTGATCATGTGACTGACAGGTTAGAGGTGGAGAATGTACCTGGAGCTTCATGTTTGACGTTCTGTTTGAACCGAGTAGCTTAGCTACGAGCGCTCAGCGCGAGCGGCTGTCTGGTCATGTGACCAGATCATGTGACCAGGCGGCGTTTGATCAAACCAGTCACCTGCATTATGATTATAACTGTGCAAATTGTCGTGCCACAGCTGCCATCAGCTCCAGGATTTGCACAGGTCCCTGTGAGGTCCCTCATCAGCTGGACCTCTAAGCGACAGACTACTGTCTGCTCACTTCCTCCACCACCACGGCGAGATGGCCGTAGTTGTCGCCTCCACCCCCACGGATGTCACTGATGAGGATGTGAAGGACGCGTTCTTCAACCAACTCCACCAGGCTGTCAGCCAAGCTCCACCACACGACGTCACCATCATTCTCACTGACGCCAACACCACTCTATCCAGCAGCGATCGGTCCCCCAGCTCACCTGTCGGCCCCACCTTCATCGACAGGAAAACAAATGACAATGGCCACCGCCTCTTCTCTGCCACCATAACAGCCTCTGTGTTGCTGAAACCTGGTTTCCTCGGAAACAAATCCATCACTGGATGTGGTACAGCCCAGATGGTAGAACCAGGAAGGCGCTGGACCACATCCTCATTTCTCGAAGCTGGAAGTCATTTGTCACCAGCTGCCGGGTGTACAGAGGAGACCATCGTCTGCTGGTGGCCCAGCTGAAGCTAAAGCTTAGAGCCAACCAGCACCAGACCCTGCCTCGCCCCGACTCCTCCCGACTCAATCACCCCAACATCGCCACAGACTTCAGTTGCTCCATCCGCCGCATTTTTGATGCTCCCGACAAAGTGACAGATTGGGCGACCTTCAAGGAAAGTGTCCTCCAGTCTGCTCACAATGTCCTCGGATGCTCACAATCGTCCCCGAGAAAGCCCTGGATATCAGAGAGGACACTAAACATCATCGACCAGCGGCATGAGGCCCGGCTCCGAAGCGACCTCATGGAGTATCGACGACTGAACCGCCTGCGCAATGTGGCCATCACTGAGGATAGAGAGAGGTTCTTGGAAGCAGAAGCCCGACAGCTTGAGTCCGTGGCCAACAGCAATAATTTGAGCCGTGTATTCAGTCTACTGCGCCAAGCCCGTAGCGGTCCACACATAAGGACAGCCTTGGTAAAAGATTCTGACGGTAATCTCATTACAACTGAAGCCACCTGCCTCGAGCGCTGGAAGGAACACTTTAGCCTCCTCCTGCAGCACAGCACCATCCCGGCTGATCCCACCCTCCTAGAGGCTGCCAACGCTGCCCCCTCTAGTGACGCCTGCTGCACAGACCCTATAACACCTGGGGAAGTGAGAGCTCCTCTGAAGAAACTGAACATCAGGAAAGCCCCCGGCATCTGTGCCATCACCGGTGAGATGCTCAAAGCCGGCGGCGATGGCATGGTGGAGTGGCTAACCCACCTATTCAATCAGTTGTGGGAAACAGAGCAGCTGCCCTCCGACTGGACCAGAGGGTCATCCTGCCCTTCTGGAAACGTAAGGGTGATCGGCTTGTCTGCGGAAACCACAGAAGCATTACCCTACTCTCCATCCCTGGCAAGGTCTTCACCAGCATCTGGCTTAACCGTGCGCTTCCAGCGATCAGAAGCCGCCGCCGTCCTCAGCAGGCTGGCTTTATGCCCAATCGCTCCTCAATCGACCACATCTCTGCTGTACATCTGCTGATAGAGAAGAGCCTTGATTTCCATAAAAATCACCATCTGTATATCGGATTCATTGATCTGAAGCCGCCTTTGACACCGTCTGCCACTCTTCACTGTGGAACATCCTTCAAACCCTCGGAGCACCACCCAAGATCATCGCTCTGTTCCAGCTGCTCTACAGCAACACAGAGAGCTGTGTCTGTATTAACAGTACTGACTCCAGCTGGTTTACCATCTCCAGTGGTGTTCGCCAGGGCTCTGTGGCTGCTCCTGATCTTTTTAACTGCATCATCGACCATCTGATGTCCAAGGTCTGCAAGCGCATCCACGGAGTGTCCTTCGGCAACTACCGCCTGACTGACCTGGAATACGCTGACGACACCATCCTGCTCAGCACAACCTGCAGTCAGCTGAGACGCTCTGGGCGTTTACTGTGAGGAGGCAGCACAGTTAGGCCTCCAAGTGAGCTGGACTAAAACCCAGTTCATGTATGTCGGTGATGGAGCAGATCCACCTCCCATGCAAATAGGTAGCGACATCGTAGAGCCTGTCAAGAACTTTGTGTACCTGGGGTCCATGGTGACAGACAGCGGGGACCTAAAACCAGAGATTGATCGCAGACGAACCCTGGCAGCATCTGCTCTGCAGTCCCTCTGAAAACCACTCTGGCGGCACCAGAACATCTCACGCAAGACGAAGCTCCGGATCTACACACACACACAGAGCTGTCGTGAATCAACCAACTCCCCAGCCACCGCCACCACCGCATCATGCACAGAGTAAGAAATATGGAACCATCGAACTCCATTATATTACAAATGTGTCAGTTTTTAGTGTATAATACAGTTTTTAGCATAACATTGGTTTCAAAAAATAAAATAAATGGTAATACAAAGATATATAACGAAAAAAACACAAAACAAGCACAACAAGATTAAGTAACAAAACCTTTCACTCATATAAAAGAATTTCCACACCGGCGGTTCTGGTGAGACGAGCAGCCGTTCTGGATTCATCCTGTTGTCTCTGCTCTGGATGAGACTCATGGAGAATCAACCCGCTGCAGTGTAGCCCTGCGCCTGTCAGCGCTCCAGAGAGGAGCTTCCTCCTCTTTCATGTTTGTCGGCAGCTTGCATCCCATTTGGCTGCACTACCGCCAACTGCTGGTGAGGAGGGCTTACTACGTGTGGGGTTTTCTTGCCGTGAGTATCAGCGGCTGGTATCGGTAGCCTCCATGAGTACCCGATACTTTGAAATAAGGCCAGTATCGGCCCGATACCGATACCTGGTATCGGTACTCGCACATCCCTACTGCAGGGATTCATTTATTTCTGAAATAACAGGTCTGGAACAATAGATGACTGTATCGTCTGCATAGAGATGTATATCACAATTTGTTAAGCAAAGTGGTAGGTCATTAATAAATATTGAAAACAACAAAGGCCCAAGAGAGGAACCTTGGGGAATCCCTTTATCAATTCCAATAAATTTAGACTGAGTGCCTTGAAATGACACATTGGCTGCGGTGGTGTAGATATGAATTAAACCACAATAACGATGATCGATCAAGTCCAATGGCATGCAATTTGTCTAGAAGTAAATAGTGATCTACAAGATCAAAAGCTTTAGTTAAATCGAGAAAAATAGCGCCAGTGCACATGCTATTGTCAAAATTATGAAATATGTCATTAGTAAATTTCAGAAGAGCTGAAGAGGTGGAAAAATGTTTTCTAAACCCAGACTGGCATTGAGACAACAAGTTATGTCTGGCAGGATGATTAGATAACTGATCAAAGACAATTTTCTCAAAAAGTTTTACTACACAATTAATTATTGATATAGGTCTATAATTATTAATCTAAGAGTTATCTCCTCTTTTGTGCAGGGGGATAACTTTACAGGCTTTAAATGCATAAGGCACTGTGCAGGTTGAAAAGGACATATTGAAAAGTTCAGCTAGAGGGTGAGAGAGAACATTTGCAGCAAGTTTGATATATTTGCTCTCAATGCCATCAGGGCCAGGTTCTGCACTTACAGATAACTTGCATATTGCCTCCAGGACCTCAGCTGAGGTGACATGCTTGAACATGAAAGAGCACAGCAGAGAGTTAACTATTGAGTGAGTATATGAAGGGGGAGAAACCTCTGGTGTTTGGGAAAAATGCAAACTGAAAGCATTAGAGATAGCATTAGTGTCATTAGTAATTTCATATTAATCAACATATTATTTACAGAGCTATTTGATTTACCTATCAAAGAGCTTACTTTTTGCCAAAATCGTTTAGGATTATTAAAGTTGTTTATCAAACTGTGTTTATAATAGTCAGCTTTTGCGTTTCTTGTTTGTGTAGTACATGTGTTTCTTAATTTTTTGTATTCCACCCAGTGTGTCAGTACTTTTGTTTGTTTATATTTATCGAACGCCCTATCCCTCTGTTTAAAGAGCTTGATAAGATCACTGCTAATCCAAGGCAGATGGTGGCCTTTGACCCAGAGTCCTGCACGGGTCCAATTTTCAAGACCCGCCCCGGTCCGACCCGGGGACGTACAAACCCGCAACCGAACCGCAAACCCGCGCATCAGCCCGATGAGTACCGCGACCCGATCCGACCCGTTGAAACACGACCCGCAGCCCGAACCGGAACCCGTATTTAAAGTCATCATTTTGGGCCACAGTGTCTGCATCATGCAGCACATCGCCACAGTTCAGCTGCCAGCGACTAAACAACACCTGAAGGAAGCAGCTCTTCCAATAACAGCCTGACTTCAGTCCTGAATCATCAGCCCTGCTGTTCTTCTCCCATACAACTGGAAAAACACTCATTTGTTACGTTTAATAAATGCTTTTAAACTTTTAATCTCTTAAAGGGAACTTTAGTGTGTAATAGACTTACTTTCTGTCCAGACTTGAGCGGCGTTCAGCAGTTACGAGCCGTGACATGTTTAGAATTCATGGAGGAGAAAAGTAATCCATCAGGGAAACACTGAGTAATGTTTGAACACTTCAGGAACATTACAAAGTGATAGTTCTACGTTTTATCCATTTATTTCTCAAATATCTAAATAGCTATTAACTGTTTTGGAAGTGGCGCTTGTCAGACGGTGGCAGACCGTTTGATGCTCTCGTCCAATCACAGATTGTGTTATTAGATGGCGAAACGCGATTAAACAGCTGAGCCAATGACCGTCACAGGAAGCGACCCTCAGAGAGTAAATAATGACCAAGATAGTTTTCTGTAGTTTGCTCAACTCACTGAAGCACGGAAATGGAAGCAGCAGAGCGGCGGTGCTGCAGACAGTCGCAGCAGACGGATCACGTCACGACGGTTTTATTTTATTTATTATTATTTTATATTGATTCTCATGAGTCAATCTACAACCCGCGACCCGACCCGCAAGCTGTTGTTCCCACCCAGATCCGAACCCGAGAAAAAAAAGCTTTTGAAAAAACCACCTGCAAATCAGCTGTTTTTGCGGTACCCGTCGGGTACCCGCAGGTACCCGACCCAGTGCAGGACTCTGCTTTGACCTTAACAGTTGTCCAAGGAGCATGTTTATCTAATACCTGCATAAATTCTGTATAGAAAAAAATCCCATGCTATAGAGACATCAGGAATTAGATTAATTCGCTACCAACTTATCCTTTGCAGATCATAAATGAAGTGATCATTATTAAATGACTTTGAGTTAGGAACCCTAATATATTTAGGTGCTAGATGAGGTGTGTGGATCTTCCAAACACAGTAAATAATGCAGTGATCACTCAAGCAATCAGAAAGAACTCCAGATTTCATTATTCTATTAGGATGAGTTACGAAAATTAGATCAATTAAAGAGCTACAAGTTTTATTATCCTAGTGGGGTCTTGTACTATCTGCGTTAAATTCAGATCGTTAAATAAACTTTGTATTGATGATATGGTAGGGTCTTTCCAGTTTGAATTAAAGTCCCCCATTAGAATAAGTTCACTTGTATTATTCAGAGATGAAACAGTGGCAATAATGTTTTTAGCAGACTCTAACTTAGGACATGAGGCCAAATCCTTCGTCTACCCCCAGAACATCCGACACGAGCCATTCTGCAGTTTGACCTAAAGGCCGCGGGCTGGAGACGACCACGAGGGAAGCCCCAGACCCGATGGCTCGACGTCGTTGCGTGCGACCTCCAACAACACGGAGTTGCTGTGGAGGATGCAGAGCAGCTGCCACAAGATCGCCAACACTGGAAAAACCTGGTTCATCTGGTCGGCTCAACGCACCGGGACGGGATACCCCGACCCTCACTGGAGCAGGAAGGAAGGAAGGACTTTCACAGGGAAGACAAACACATTCACATGATATTTAGGTTCTATTGAAACATGTTATCCCCTTTAGCTCTTTCAGCAGTTGTAGTTTTTAGCATTGACATATTTCAATACCCAAAAAGTAAAATCATAAACAGCTGATAACATGACACACAAATAAACGACTTCATGAACAAAACAGAATAATCCCGTAATCGGTACCACCTACAAAACTTAAACCAAAAGCAGAACAACCATGTCCAGCATTTACTCAACAAATTCAAAAATTTAAGGATTAACGTCACTGAAAACATAGAGAACATGACGGAACACTCACATTGTGTGTGTGTGTGTGTGTGTGTCTGGTACAAGTTCAGTGTGACCCTCTATGTCAGGATTCCCTAACCTCAATCTAGCTGAAGTCCGGCTGTTCTCCATGTTTCCTCCTTCATTTTCATCAGTATCTACTGGTTAATGGCTGTTGGAACACAGAGGCAATGAAAATATGACTCTTCTTCATGAGAGGCTGTTAAATTCTGAACAGTTTATGTGTGTGTTACAGCTGTGTGTGGAAGAACGACACGTCCTCACCGAATGCCCCCACAGGGGGCAATTAAAGGATGTCTGATCTATCCTATCTAATTTAATGGTATACACATATAATGTGGTACACACACACACACACACACACACACACACACACACACACCTGTCACGGGTAATGTACGAGGGGTGTGTAGGGGCCATGGAGCAAGTTGTCAGTACTGTCATGAGCCAGGCAATGAACCGCAGAAACCAGCAAGTGACAAGAGGTGTGTGTGTGTGTGTGAGAGAGAGAGAGAGAGGTCAAGTAATGAAAGTAATGAAGGGATGTGCACTGCCCCCCCCCCCCCCCCCCCCCCCCCGACTGTCACTCTGTCGTTCAGCCTGACGCTCTCATGTCAGCCGGGCAGGTGGACAGAGGAGGAGTGTGTTCAGGGAGATACACACTCAGCCAGGAGGCACAGACACACACCGTTCCTCCACAGCTCGGCTTCCGTCTGTCGCCTCGTCTCCAGAATCCCTTCAGGACTAGTTTTCAGAGACTGAAGCTCCTCAGAAATGAAGAAAACCGGGAAACTGTAATGAAGTGGATTTCCTCAGCCTCTGCAGGCTGGAGCCATGAAGCCACTGCCGGGTTCGGGATGACCCTAAACCCTGCAAGACTACAAATGCCCCAGTAATATTTTACACTCCAAATACCTACCCCAATATTTTCCTGCTCAGAAACTTACGTTGCTATTGTTAAATTGCCAAAATAGAAACAAAATGAGAGTGAATTTAAAAAACATATTTTGGAAATCTACATTAAAATTTCCATCCTCTGCATAAAATGTGAATTTTGAAAGAGGCTTCACTTCCGTCAGTGCTTCTTTCCAGCTCTAAGGTCACACTTTTTCTTCAGCCATCGTTAATTCCTCCTTCAGTCCTTTTCCTGCACCGCCCTGAAACATGATGTGGCTGAAGACTGGTCTGGTCTGGGGAAGCCGCTCGGTAACACCTCCAGGATGAAACTGAGGACCAAGCCTGGGTCTAAGCCTGGGTACACCCCGCCCACCTCTGGCTGGTGCCAAGAGGCTCAGTCAAACATCGGCAAGGTGATTGGCTGGATTAGCCGGGACTCCATCAATCAAAAGCTGCTGATCTGATATCCACCGGTAGGGTGTGAACCCTGCTGGTCCAGAGGATCAGCAACCCTTCCCCATGGTGCCTGTTGGCAGGTGGCTCATATAAAGCTGTGACTGAAGGGTTTGTCTTCAAACTTCATGTTTTCAGAAGCTGAAACAGAGCAGAAATGGAGCTCCAACCATCAGGAGAGCCCGGTCTGTGTCTGGTACCACCATGAAAACGGTTCTGACACTAAAAGGCTGCTAATCACATCACACAGCTTCACTGCTGAACGGAAAAAAGGAAGAATATAAAAAGGAACCCTGCTTCCAATAAAAGATGTTGATCCTGCCTTTGCAAAAATTAACACAAATTCAAGGAAAACCAATATTTACACAGGCCTGAAATTCTCTCCTATTCTTTTTGTTTTCACAATTGAGCAAAACATCGTGTGTTATTGGTGTCGACAAATCATGACGGACAAAGCAAACAGCTCAGATGTTCCTCCAAAAATCAGCACAGATTCTTCTCTCTGTGGGATAATCAGCTGGTCTGGATTTAATAATTAATCCAGTCAACGAATACGACAATCAGTATTAAAAACAAAGAACGGAATTATCAAAACCTTAGGTAGGTTTTAACATATTACAAAAGCAGTAAAATGCATTTAATTCTTCAGAAAATTGGCGACAAACTGGAAGTTTTCCAGCTGCAGTGATCAGAAGAAAAGTGCCTGAACTGGATGGATTAGCAGTTTCACAGCTGTTTAACAAGCTTCACTCAATAGAAGGAGCTGATCTTTAATCCTGTAGGTCAGACTGACACACACACACACACACACACACACACACACGGTTGAGTGACAGGTCAGAGTAAGGAGCGAGGTATAGCAAGAAACCCAGTTTCATGTAATTTTAATGATTATTCCCAGAGCTGAGGACAGCCACAACACTGCTCTTTCTCTCACTTTCTCTCTCTCTCTCTCTCTCTCTCTCTCTCTCTCACACACACACACACACACACACACACACACACACACACACACGCCCATACACTTACACACACAGCCTCATCTATACATTGTGTATGCACAGCCTTAACTACCACTTGCCTAATCCTAACGCTCAACTCAGTCTGGGGCATTGTGCAACTCAGTTATCATGCCCAACATATAGGACACACACACACACACACACACACACACACACACACACACACACACACACACACACACACAGCGACAGTGACAGACAGCCAAGGGGAATGGTAAACCGTGAGTGTGTGCCAGCGGACAGAGTGCTGAAACATTTAGCTGGTGGTGCAGCTGCCACATTAACCCCGTGTTCAACAATTTTGATGAGACGAATCAATTCTTTCAGCACAGCTTTTATACCATGTCTTCCATTACGCCATAAAAATGATGCATTTTTAGCACTTGCAGTTTTATGAGGGTTTGGGGCCATGCATGGAAATATATGTTCAGCATGTTTGAGAAGGTGAGCAGCAGTTGGAGGGCAGCCTATTGGATTTTATTAGATTGTTATATGACTCCAATTGAAACTCGTCTGTTTTTACTACATGTTTTTGTAATTAGGGAGACATTTTAGCTTTTATGCATTTCAGTCCAAGTAGACAATTTACCTAAATATGTGGAGCCAAAGTCACACACATCATCTCTCAGATCACATGACCTGAATGGACCAACAGACATCCTGTCTGCGCTGGAAGCTTTAGCTTTTTTTTTTTTTTTTTTTTTTTTCCTGTCAGATCTGGCAGATTGTCTGAGAATATTAAAAATCCTCTTCAAAAATACAGCAATGTCTGTGAGCCTCCGTCAGACTGAATGCACCCGGGCCACAGCATTATGCTGCCTCCACCGTGCCTCCCAGTGGATATGATGCGTTCAGGGTCCAGTGCTGGTTTTCCCTCGGTCCTGGTCTCCTCTGATCGGAGCTCTGATTTGTTCAGCCGTCACCATCACCATGGACCAACACGGTCTCTGGCCTGCCTCTCTCATCAGTGCTCTCCTCCCCAGCCTTCAGCTCAGCTGGATGATCGTTTCCTGGTAGCCTTGCAGTTGTGTCTATTCTGTCAATTTTGCGTTGATGGGCTGCATGCTGATGTATAATTTTACAACTTAACCTGCTTTAAACATCTCCAGAACCTTCCCCCTGACTGGTGTGTTCCTCGGGCTTCATGATGCTGTTTGTTCACAGATGTTCTCCGCTTAACATCTGAGTTTTTCACAGAACAGCTGGAGGACCAGATGTTTTCTGCAGCACAGGGAGCTGTCCCCTCTGCAGACTCAGGTCAAAGACTTTCTGAAAGAGAGTCCAGCTAGAGAGACGGTGTCCAGCTGCCCTCCTCTCAGTCCAGTCCCCCGGGGGAGCTGGAGGTGTGGCTGCCTGCGGGAGGTGGTGGATGGAGGTTAGCACAGCTGTCTGAGGTGGAGGTGATGGAGGCAGGAGGACAGAGTCATGTTCCAGTGCCTGTTGAAGGAGTTTGCTTCGTCCCCTTCTGCCAGCACGCCTCGGCAGCTCCTGTCCTGCACGCCTGCTGCTTCTCCTCAGCTCAGCTTCGTTCGTCTGAGCGTCTCCTTGTCTTCTTCCTTCAACGCCTGCCTCTTCTGGTTCAGGTCTTTATGCCGCTGGTGATCTGTGGTTTATTACAGGATCACCAGGCAGAAGATCACTTTCTTCCTTGAGATTAAACCTGGCTGAATCCATTAGCCTGACATTAACACTGGGAAATAAAACAAACTTTAATGAAGTGTAGAAGCACAGTGACACTGTCCTGTTTTCATTGTGACATAAGAATAACCTCCATCCACCTCCATCTTCCATATCTGGCACAAACACCAGGAAATGCAGAAGAAAAAACTCCTCCATCGCTGAGCTGAGCCTGTCAGTTCTCACAGAGGGAACATTAAACCCACATTTACACAGAACTCCAGGCTGCAGAGCAGAGTCCAGGTGGAGATGGACGGCTCTGCACACCAAACACCTCACACACACACACCTGCTGATCAGTGTGTTCACCTGCACGGTCTGTGTTAGGCACATGAACACCTGTGTACACACACTCCTGACTCCCGTTACCGACACTCAGATCTGATTGGACATCCACAAATCGAAACACACACACACACACACACACACAGACACACACACACACACACACACACACACACACACACTCACACACACACACACACACACACACACACAGAAACAACTCCCTGTGTGTCACTGTGTTAAACTCTTCCCATCTGGAAAATTTAACAATTTAGAAAAGTACGTGGAACAATACTGAAAAATGGTTTCTGCTCACATTGTCTCACAGTATTAGGAAGATAAAAACAGAGTTGGGACATAAACCAACGGTACAGGTTACACTCAACACACACATTAAACAGTCCATCTGGGATGAAATTAGACACGTAGTGCGTGTCTGGACCTAAACGTGGAGAGTCTGATTCATGCAGACTGTGAGTGCATGAACAGAGGGTGATAAACTGTATCTCCTGCTGTCTAAAATGACTGCAGACCTACAAGTTCCAGCCAATGCACGATGGCAGTGGGTCCTTTTCAATAATGGAAACATTTCAGGAAGAGTCTGCACTGTAAGAGTTTAGTTTAGTCAATTAGCTGACATTTCCAGACTGGAGGTGATCTTGAAACAAGTCAACACACTTCAGTTTATGACAGGGCCACAGCTGCTGCAGGAAAAAATGCAAATACACATGATTTAGAGATTCTGCCATATGTAAAACAACCCTGTAAATAAATAATAATATGGTAAATATTGTGGTGAATATGCAGTTGGGGCGCCACCGAGCAAGGCACATCATTAACTCATCCAGCCTGGGTGTTGGTGTGGAGGACAGGAGGACGGAGACGGAGGCTCAGGGACGCAAAGACAGACAAGAACAAACAGCAGCGAGAACAAACAGACCAGCCACAAGGTTACCGAGGAGAGGAGGAAGGCTGGCGGTGGAGGAGAGGGAGGAAGAGGAGGAAGAGGAGGAACGTCCAGGAGGCAGAGAGGAGGCTTCACTCCTCCACCAGCTCATTCTCCACACACACTCCAGGAAACCTCTGCTCCACACACTCCTGTGCATACCGAGCCCAGCCAGTCAGAGTTTCAGTGTTTTGTGTCCAGTTACTTCCACTGAGTCCCTGCCGACCCTGAGCTCCGTTCACATTAACTACACATCCAAAGAGAAGAGGAACATTTTGATTAACTACAATTAAACTCAACCATCAAGTTCACATTTAGTATGCAAACTGAAAATTACAACAACACTGGAAGGAAAAGAGGCTGGAGCAGGGGACATATTCTGCTTTTTTCACTTTGTGAAGAGTTTCATATAGTAGTATGTGTTGTACGCACTGTTCCTGCAGGTGCAAAGTGTGTCTTGATATCGGGTGACGTCCGGCAGAGGTGCAGCCACTGCTGGGTCAGATATTCCTTCAGCTGGTTGCTTCAGTGAATCAGTGCCCCATCACGCTGAAGGACTGGGCCGAGCTGGAAAGCTTGAGGAACCCCAGCAGGACATCAGTGGACCACGGAGCTGGAGCAACATGCTCAGGACAGCGTGACGTTTTCACAATCCTACATCTGCAAGATTCAGCTGGATGACTCAACTCAGGCTTTTCTAATCCTGATCAATGTGCGTTCACAGAAAAGGGCAGAGTCTGCAGCGTCAGACCAATCACCAACCCTGCAGAGCAGCTTCCTCTACCATGGAGGAGCAGTAATCCTCATGGAGCTAAACGGAGTTGAGAACAAGTGAAGAACAAAAACAAGAACCTCCTTCAGAGCTTTATTTTATCATGTCAGAGGACTGAAGCTCTTCCTCCTCTCCTCCTCTCATCCTCCACACCAACCAGGATCTCCCCAGAAGTGGTGGGGCCTCTTCAACACATGTGATTGGTCAATAGGCAGAGCTTTAATACTGGCTGATCTCTGATCCAGAACGTAACCTGGTCCGGAGCTGTTTTGCTGTTCAGTAGACGTTACCATGCTGATTTTGGAAAACCAAGCTTAATCCTGAAGTTACCTCCAAAAGAGAAAACACGGCTGGGTGTTCCAGGCCTGTGGATTGTGGATTTGTCAGTGAGTTGATGATACTTTGAAGCATACACTGCTTAATGTGAGTTATGAACGTCTACGTCTGTGTCTTCTGTGATTCTACACAGCTACCTAGCACTAGCTTCATGTGATCTTCTGGTCACAGTAATGGAATGATCCAGGTTTGAATTCATGGCTTCCTTCTCGTAAATAAAACTTCAGTTTGCTTTTCTTTCTTCCCATTTTTGAACCAGTATCAATCACATTAAATATGTTAGATTGTAATGCTTCTTGAGGTAGATACATGCATTCAATGAGCTCAATGTCAAGCTCTCGTCATTCGTCTCTTCACATTAGTGGATTTGAAATTGATTCATTATTTAAAGATCTATTACAAATTGTTGGCCCTCGTCCTGATTGGAGTTGTCTAACCTTGTTCTCTTGGTTTTACTGACAGCTGTTTCTGTTTCCGTTGTTTCCTTGTGATTGATGAAGATGATCACGGCAGATTGAGACCTGCAGAAACCTCTCCAGGCCTCCGGTCAAACTGCTGGGATCCCACTGGCTCCACTGTTCTCATTCAGTCATCATCAGGCTCTTCCAATAGCTCTCACTGTTTGGCTGCTCTGAAATGGTCTGACAGCAATCAGCATTTATTGTCCATGCTGGCCTCATTTCATTCCAGAGACATGTTCTTTGTCAGACCTGCTCTCTGGTGGGCCGACAGTAAATCCTCCATGTGTCAACATTGTCTCCTGATTTCATTTCTTATTTTTGACTAATCTCAGCTTAAACTGCCAAGTAACTGTTTCATCTGTCACTTGTGTTGAGCTGTGAGTGATCTAAATGTAATTAATTAGCTTTGATAACAAAATGTTGAGTGCCTGAAAACCAGGAACACTGGACGGAAATCCTTTACACGCAGTGATAATCAGCGTTTGTTGTGGTGGAGAGCTGACACAGAATCAGGGATCCATTTGACACGCCGTGCAGGGAACAAGACGTCTGCAGTTTGAAAGCTGTGGATCTTTTCCCCCGGGGAGGGAGTTAATAAGAGCGGCTGGCTGGGTGTGTTAGACCTTTACTCTGGAAGCAGGCCTCATAGATGCCAGAGACCAGGCTGAGTTTGCACTTAATGATTTCTGAGGAAGCACAAACAAGCCTGACCAGCTGCATTCGCTGCCGACATCCCACCAGACCCAGACACAGAGGAGATGAGAAGGCGTTTCCTGTCCAGCTGAACAGAGCGGCATGTTCTGGAAGGCTCAAACGTTTGGACATTTCCCGTTTTGGGGTGTTCGTTTGTAAATGTGCATTCTGCTTAGAAAGAGCTGGAGAAAGGTGCCCTTTCCTCTCTGTAAAAATGAAAAACAAGCCTTCAGTTCCAGGTCCAGAGAGCTGCATCTGCTACTGTACTGAAAGGTCCAAATCTGCTGATTGCCTTTGCTAATTGTGTCCAATAAATTCAGAGAAGTAATAGTAGTGTTTCTACCAAGCAGACTATTTGGTGTCCATTTCCAACCTGGTGGCCTCGGCCGGAGGCAGCCAGCCCTCTTCAGATACGAGACAACTGCGACAATGAGAAGGATTGTAGGAAAGTGACCAGAAACGACATCTGAGTGTTCACCAACTCTCAGACCGCCTCAGTTTGTATCGCCCAGTAATACAGCACAAAATGATGAGATGAATAAATCCACAAGCAGGACTTCCCCACAGCAACAGTCCGGATGTGGACTAATCAAGAACATGTGCAATAAAAAGAGCATGCCATGAGTGCATAAACGCAATAAATAAATAAAGAAAGAAAGAAACAGTAAACATACAGGCTCCCCATAAGCAGACAGCTGAAAAGGCAACACAGAGTGCCTTCCCAGTCATGGCTCACAGTGACCACAGAGTGATCTATTCCCAGCACGGGGCTGTTTGACTGCCACGCCCCTGTCAGCCTCCTGGAGAGAGAGGAGGATGCTGGGCGATTTGAGATCAAGCACCTGAAGACGTCCAGTGTTCCCGAGCAGAACACTGGACTCCACAACCCTTCTCAACGTTCACACACTGCATACACAGACAAACACACACTTTGCTGCTTGGTTGTCTTTAACCGTTTCCTGTCGGGATCCTCGACCTGCTGGGTCACTCGCTACATTATGAGGTCCGGGTTTTCTTCTTGGCACCACATTCTTTTAAATCAATGTTTCAATACTTGTTTCAGGTTTGGAGTCATTCTCCGGGTCGGGAGCAGGCCACCGTTTAAATTCTGGCTCCTTTCTGTGGAGTGTTTTCTTTTTGTATTTTCCTCACCACAGTCATGACGCTGTCTCTAAGCACCAAGCCGAGCTGGAGAGGAGAGGCCTCGATCCCTCTGATCTGCCTCCATTCTGCCGTATTGTGGTTTTCACCGACAGGAGAGTTCCTGGCTGCGGCTCATGCTTCCTCTCCATGTGATCTGCATTTTCATATATATATATATATATATATATATATATATATATATATATATATATATATATATATATATACATCTTACAGCCTTGCCGCTTTGCCTAACTACCTATTTATTCCCTTCCTTAAGATTTGTTTAGTACGGGACCATCTGTTGGAGCATCTGTGACCACACGGCGTCTCCCCACTGAGACGCCACTTATAGAAGCAGCTTGATAAAGCAAGTAACTGTAACCACTGCTGTCTACAATGCTCACACGTCATGCTAATATTCCCTTCACCACATGTCTGTCCCACTTTATCTGTGGACACCTGAGTGCCTGTCGGGGTTTATTTCTCTGTGACTTTTGAACTTGGGTACCGAGCCTCTCGCTTCATATTGAGTTCAAGCCTCTGTTTTCCACCTTCGTCCTGAGTCAAGCTGAAAAAAGAAAAAACTAATTTCCTGCTGCTGCAAAGAGCATTTTTGCTAATAGTGCTTTTTGCTTATAGTCTCTCCACCTTCGCATACTCCCTCCAAGTACAAATTGGTTGAATGTGTCGGTAAGTGGTGCGTTGAATTGTCTATTCGGGCCGGCCCGGGAGGTCTCGGCAGAGTGCTTGTTTTACATGTCATCTGGTGTGCTTTTACAGATCATTGTTTGCGAATGGAATGAACCCCCTCCTGCGTACTTGTCATTTGTGCCGTGAAAAGCTCTTATCTGGTGCCCAGCAAGACTCTGCAAAGACAGACAATTACTGGAGAGAGAGAGAGAGGGAGAGGGAGAAAGAGAAAGAGAGAGAGAGGGAGAGAGAGAGAGAGAGAGAGAGAGAGAGAGAGAGAGAGAGAGAGAGAGATGGGGTGAAAAGAGGGAAAGACAAAAGAGGCTACTTAAACACAAATGGAGGATCTGACAATTGAGAAAAAAAGACAGAAAAGACAGAAAGGTGAAGACAGTTTGGTCTCAGATCCTGAGAGGGACGAAAATCTGAAGGAATTCTGATGAAGAGGAAACAGTGAAAACTCTTCAGTGGAGGGATGGAAGTTGAACAAAGGAAGGAAGAGATATAGATCAGTCTCCTCCAGCAGAACCAGTTCAGTCTGGATGTTCAGGATGGGGTGAGAACATTGCCGTTCCTTCCTGGTCTCGGACCTTTTGGACAACTGCGACCTGATTCGCTAAAAGCGAGCACAAACAGAAAGAGGCTGAAACTTGTCCTTGTGTTTCAGGAGGCTGGAGCTGATCTGCTAACAGGATGCAGAGAGGAATCCATCTAACAGACATGAAACAGAACCTAAAGCACTGAGCAGGATGTGAGCCTCCATGAATCTGGTTTATGCCGGCTTCATTTCCAGCATGAGTTTGAGGAGTAGGTGTTCATCAGGCCAGCTCCCCAAATAAACTCAAAGAGGTGACTTGATCCTGCTGCTTTTTCTAGCCTTTTGTGGCATCCGTTCAGATTTGATGAGCTGCTGCTGTCAGCACATTTAAGACGGACACATTCTACACACACTAAATGTTTCCTTTGCAGGATTTAACTGCTGTTGAACTGAGAAGTCGAAGGAATAGAGGAGAGAGCAGCAAAGTACAGGTAAGATACAGTCAAATGAGCCGTGCTGCCTCTGAGAGGAAACTTGGGCACAAACACTTTTCAGAACTGTGTGTGAGTTGGAATTAATTGTGATTATTTTTGAAGCGATGCAGTGAAGCGCTCCCTGCCCTCCTGCAGGACTGGATTACTTGTGTGTGTTGTGCAGAGCGACTCCGCTGCTTGTGAAGGTTCCTGGAACAGCGTGACGTGTGAGGCTCTCTATCTGAGACGCCAAATACCAGCATGGGAAAAGAGCGAAGTGAACAGCATCCAGTGACAAGGAAGAGAGAACGAGAGAGGCTGAAAAATGTTTCCTTCATCACTTAGGTTTAAGAATGAATATATATTATTTTTATATCTTTGTAAAATATTTACTTTCTTTCTTTTAAAGCTTTAATATTTGTATTTTATATCTTATTGAAACTTTAATTCATTTCTTTGATTTCTTAGTGAAGCACTGTGAACCTCGTGTCTCATTGGTGCACGACAAATAAATGTGCATGTCTTAAACGACACGCGCGCGCGCGCGCGCGCACACACACACACACACACACACACACACACACACACACACACACACACACACACACACACACACACACACACACACACACACACACACAGTTTCAAATACAGCAAAACAAAACTAAATTAAAACACAGAGCAGATGCTGTGTGTGAGTGTGTGTGTGTGTGTGTGTGTGTGTGTGTGCGCGCGCGTGTGTGTGCATGTCAATCAATCAATGAAATGTTACTTGTATAGCACGTTACAACTACCCAGGCTGATCAAAGTGCTGAACATGAGTAAAAAAACCAAATATATATAAAATATGTCAGGTGCATGATGGAGCGTAACTCCAGAGGCAGAGTTCCAGAGTCTGGGCCTGATCGCCGAATGTTTACACCTGGACCGAGGGACCACCAAGAGGTGCTGACCAGAGGAGCGCAGGGCTCTGCTAGGCTCTGCTGGGCTGGTGAGGGGTCAGGAGGTCACACCATGTGTGTTTCTGTGTTTTCACACAGTGCACCTAGTAATTGTATTAAGTTAATTAAGTTATTACTTCAGCACCATGGACAGCGCTATGTTTACTCTCTATGCATATGTGTAGTGTGCTGTGTGTGTGTGTGTGTGTGTGTGTGTGTGTCGTGGCTGCAGGAGCTCCTGACTGATGCTGACACTGATCCCACTCTCTGACTGGGACCAGCGTCTCCCAGTGACACCGAGCAGACAAACAGAGCACATCTGATTCTACATAACAAGAGTAATCCCGTCACTCAGACACGCCGGCAGCACCACGGGACTCGACACGGCGCGCTTCGGACTGCGGGCAGATTGTGGAAAGTGATAGCCATACTGATGTCTCGAGACAATCAGTCTGTCGTTTAGGTGGAGATGGAGAGAGAAACCAGCACATGTCTTCACAAGAAGCCCTGTCAGAAACCATCACACGAGCCAAACACAGAAATCCAATCAATTAGCCCTGTGGTCTGGTGGTTCACACCTGTGTGCCAAAGGTCACCGATCTGTGAAAAAAAGTTCCTGAAGACAGTGGAGACGGTATAAGCCTGAATATATCATGTAATGTCAGCAGATGATGAGAATGTTCCAGATGTAGAGGACGGAGCCAGGCGTCAAAGGTCAACAGCAGTAAAGCAGGAGTGGCTGCAGCACATCCCACCAACTGAAATCAATACTGACCGAGGACTCCACAAGACCACAACGGCCATCCTTCTGCTCGGCTGCTTCATCAGGACCAGTCGGGTCCAGAACGCTCCATGTTGGAATCCTCCAGTCTTATGATGGTTGGATGTTTGAGGACTGTTGGAGCTTCTCTCTTCAGATAAAGATGGAGTTTGAAAACACCCTGAAGTCCCTGGAAGCGAACGAAGAGCCAAGCTGTCAGGACCTGCAGGCTGCTGGGACACTGGAGCCAAACTCAGATATCTGGAGTGACGAGGCTGATCCTGAACCGGAAGTAGACACACACTCCCCCATACACACCTCTGGACCACCTGGACTGAGGAATGAGCCTCTTCTGGTTCGTTGGTGGGTCAGTTGCTTGTATTGTCTACTGAGATTCGCATGTTTGGAAATGTATGTTTTGGACTTGAGACAGAAAATCCACGGCACACAGGCACCTTATGTCCTTCAACCTGTTTGTTTTCCTGGATGTGAAACACAAACGTCGCCCTTTCAGACATCTTGATTCTTTGTTTGCTTAAGTTTTCTATGTGGATGATGTCGTTAGAGTCTGTTTTAGCATTGGAAACATCATTACTGGGAGGGCTCCTGGGTGTCTGGCCCACAGTAATTCTCAATTCAAAGGAGGCAGGATGGAGTCAGAGGCTGCAATAAATCTGCAGAGTTGCTTTTTGGTGAAAACTTTGACAGAAGTTGCAGTGGAGGAAACACTGGGGAGGGCCAGGGGGAAAGAAATCCAGATCCAACTGCTTGTTGTCAAAGAGAAGCCTCCAGTGTCTGGGTAGCTTCACCACAGTCTCATCTTCTCGGTGTATGCATGATGGGACTTATTTCCACAGACACACACCTGCCTGTCTCTGAAAGCATTGTATTATTGATAGAGAAGCAGTCGGAGGGCCATGTTTTGCACTGCAGCCGAATAACTCAACACTATGAATAAATCAGCCAATCAAACGGCGATTCCAGGCAGGGAGAGGCCGTCAGCCTCACACCGGCCTCCCTGCTCTTTTCTCTTTAATTACCTCCCACCCCTCTGCAAAACAATGCTGTCTTTTTGCTTTTCTTAGATCTTCTCAGCCATTTCTCCAGTGAATCCAACACAGTCTGAAAAACAGCTGTAAACCAAACCAACGTGAACTTGGTGGTGGTTGGACGGTGGGGGGTTCACTCACATCCTCACTGTTGAGTCACATTCTGCTCCAGGATTTCAAACAGGCAACATGACCACATTCAGAGAAATATGTGTTTCATTTTTGTGAAGAAAATTAAAAGAGCTTCCACCCTTTTACTGATTAACAGGAGAGATGTGATCTGTTCCCACTGCTGTGATCTGTTTTCAGCCATTTCATTCAATAAAGAAGTCCCTGATGGCCGATACTTTTCTATATGTTTGCTATATGATCCAATAATAATTCCAAACAGACACACACACACATGTGTGTGTGTGTGTGTGTGTGTGTGTGTGTGTGTGTTTGTTTTTTAATATATATAAAAAAACAACTGTGTTCTCGCCACCCCGGAGGTGTTGTGTCTGTCTCCTTCCAGCTCGGGTCCTCTACCAGAGGCCTGGAGCTGGAGGGTTCTGCAGGATCTTAGCTGTTCCCAGGATTGCGCTCTTGGGGGTTCCTGCTCCCAGTGTCCCGGTCACTACTGGTATCACTGTTGCCTTCACGCCCCACACTCTCTCTCTCTCTTCCCTCAGCCCTTGGTACTTCTCCAGCTTCTTTGCTCCTTTTTCCTGATGTTCCATCACTTGGGATTGCTACATCTATCACCACAGCTGTCTCCTGCTGTTTATCCTCCACCACTATGTCAGGTTGATTGGCCATCACCTGCTGGTCAGTCTGGATCTGGAAGTCCCACAGGATCCTGGCTGGATTGTTCTGGACCACCTTTGGAGGAGTCTCCCATCTTGACCCTGGGACCTCCAGTCCATACTCGGTACATATGTTCCTGTACACGATGCCCACTGCCTGGTTGTGCCGTTCCATGTCTGCCTTGCCTGCCAGCATCTGACCCCCTGCTGTGATGGTCTGTACTGTCTCTGGGGCTTCTTGGCACAGTCTGCACCTGGGGTCTTGTTCGGTGTGGTAGATCCCGGCCTCTACTGATCTTGTGTTCAGGGCCTGTTCTTGTGCAGCCATGATTAGGGATGTGTATACATATATATATATATATATATATATATATATATATATATATATATATATATATATATATATATATATATATATGTACTAGGAGTGTAACGGTATTTGTATTCGTCCCGTACCGTCACGGTACGGGGGTCACGGTTCGGCACACACAATCACACGACGAATACACCAGTGAGTAAAAAAAAAATAAAAAATTCCAACCTTAGATGGCGGTAATGAGCCTAAAAGCTGCCCCATTATCACAGAAGAAGAAGAAGTAGAACAAGCAGGTCCAAACATGAACAAACAAAGAAGAAAGTACAAGCAGAATGAGAGCTGCAGCGTGTGGCGGAGCGGATTAAACGGGAGAGTATTTGTTCCGCGTGCGTTCCCTCATAAGGCGTGACGTGTGACGTGCCAGTAAACAGGAAGCAGCACAGTCAAAAAACCAGCAGAGAACGCCACGGTGGTGGAAAAACACTTTTTTAATACAAAACCCCGACATAAAAAACATTGGAGAGGCGAGATGGAACCAAATCGCGCAACAGCTAGTTGTATAAAGAGCTCTATAGCAGAATACGAGCGATCGCCGGCTGGTGTTATGGATTAACTGGTTCCCGTGTTAACGAATGACAGCGGAGGTCTGTGTAAACACATGCTGATTACAGCAGTTGTTAAAGTAAGACTCACAAAAGACTTTGAACGTATACACTCACTGGAACTGTCGATAACCGACGTTCGCCAGAACGAGTAGATGTTTCAGTCATTATTGGTCACAAGTTAACACGGGCACCAGATAATTCGAAACATCGGCATGCGGCGCAGAGCTCACACCGAGACGTGCTGCTCCGCACGGAGGTGCTGCGGTCAGGGGAGCAGCTGCTCCTTCAGCAGGTATCATGGAGATTTTGGGACATTATTTGAGCAGAGATCAGCAGATAAAAACTCTCTGCTTAGCGCTGAGGACTGCTGCTGCAGAGAGGAAGACCTGAAGGTTCCTCGTGAGACTTTGTGCGCATGGATGCTTTGTATGCCTACATGAATACACTCGCGTTTAACACTATTGTTTACAATCGAATTGAAAAAACACCATGCAAACTGGGCCAATAATGTGTCGCATGGGAAAGCTTGGGAAAAATGTTCTGGTGCATTTGTGAGCTTTTTTTACTTTTTCCCCACTGTACCGAAAAACGTACCGAACCGTGACCCTTACACCGAGGTACGTACCGTACCGTGGCTTTTGTGTACCGTTACACCCCTAATATATATATATATATATATATATATATATATATATATATATATATATATATATATATATATATATATACATATATGTACACACACGCCATATATATACACTATACTGTACGTGTCATGTGTGAAACTGGACTGGGGTGACCATCAGTCAGTTTGTCCAATCAGAGAAGGTGTTGTTCCTCAGAGCCTCGCTGATTGGGTGGGAAGGTGGAGCCTACAGTCAGCTGGAAACTGAACTGATGACTGATGAAGATGTCTGAATCTTTGAGAACAGAAAATCCATCTATCATGCTTAATTTAAGTTCATGTTCACTGGAGCTGATCCCAGCCGATCCCAGTGGATCCCAGTGGATCCCAGCTGACTGAGGATGTTCCACAAAGTCACAGTGTGTCCACACAACATCCAAGTTCCATAATCAACCCAGACAGCTCCTAAATGACAATGCTGAAGAAATGTCCTCTTTTATGTTCAGTAGGTTCCCTATAATGTAAAACTCTTTACTTCCATTTTTAACAGACATTTCGGGATAAAAGTTAAATTACTGAGAAGTAATTTCTAAAAGGCCCAGAATATGAAGCTTTAGGGGAGCATCCTGCTAAAACTCAGTCTCTGAATCACTGATCATCACGTTGATGTGACAATCAGGACGTCTTTAACAGACTCTTTGCTGTTTTCATTCAAAATACATTAAATTAAAAGTGGAACTATGACCAAAACCCTCAAATTATGAAGATTTAAGCTGAGAATTCTCTCTCATTCCAACAATCACAACCATTAGTGAACTACGAGAACTCGCCAGTGGCGGTACTGACACACAAACTCACAAACTATTTTCAACAAAAAGTGCAATTTGAAAGGATTTAAGTGTCCAAAGTTACCTTTTCTCTTGAAGACCTCCAGAAGTATGGTGTGAAGCTTGAATAGCTGAAAAGTGTAAGGTGTGTGTGTGTGTGTGTGTGTGTGTGTGTGTGTGTGTGTGTGTGTGTGTGTGTGTGTGTGTGTGTGTGTGTGACCAGACAGAGCAATGCTGCCTTTTTTCCTGCAGGAAACACTTAGACCGATCATAAAAATTCATTATTAACTGTTATTATTGTTTCTTTTGAAATAGAGCGAGAGGAAATTTCAGCATATTAAAGTCCTGATAGGAGTGTCAGGAGGGCAATAACCTTTGACTGGCTTATCTCCAGCAGTAATATATCACCACCGCATTGCTGTGTAGAGACAAATATTGGATTATTTTATTGAATATCCCGCAGATTCATCCCAGTCACAGCCAAGTATTAGTTTGGGTATTTGTAGTAGTAATGGAATATAAATTCTCTAAAGAAGAGCAAAGCTGCATTAAAAGATCTCCTGGAAATCTGTTTCTCAGCCAATTTGAAACTCAGGAAGAGGACATGGGCAATCATCTTTTACTGCTTATTGAGATGCAATAAATCATCCTCCGAGCCTGAATAACAGACGCAGATTAGACTCTTTCATCTAAAACTATGAGAGCAGAGACATTTGAAAAGCACTGAAGATGCTTCATAAGGGCCTGAGAGGTCAGCACAGCCTCAGCATCCACATGCTCTTATTTCCACCCGGGTCCAAACAGCTCAGGTCAGAAGGTCAATCAGCAGCAGCCCAGTGGATGGATTGGCATCTGCTCCAGGTTCGAGCGGAGAGCAGGTCCCCTCCTGATCCGTCCTGATCTCCTGAACCCGTCCAGCGCTCTCCAGTGTCTGTTTGAAGGGTTGAAGGTGGCTCATTGTGTCAAACTGTGCTGAAGCAGTGGAACTCTGCTGGATCAGTCGAGTCCATTCGCCGCCATGAAGATGACTTTCTGAGAGTCTAAGGAAGGAAAGTGCCTGGAAAGTTTTACTGCATGACGAACTGCAGCTGCAACACAACACAACAGATCCATATGCCGCCGCCAACACGCAGGGAAGTGGAGGACGATGCCGAAAGCCGCCGTGGAGGACGTGACGCAACGCGGCTGCAACACATCCGGTGTGAAACGGAGGGAAATCTCTTGTTTTCATCGTTACTCACAGCCGTGCTTCATCTCACAGCCGAGTAGCGAGTTTCCCTTTCCTGCTTGACTCTGTCAGCCTGTTGGTCTGCAGAAGAGCCACGACCCTGCAGTGAATCTCGACTGGTACAGCAGCACAAAGCCACAGCGGGAGGCTCTGCTGTTGAGCCCAAAATTCACACAACTCACTAAAGAACATTTTCACAACATCCACTTCATGGCTGTGATTCTGAAACTCAATAAGCAGCAAAGTCACCAGACTGTGCCACAGCTGAAGGCCCCGGCTCCAGTCCACCAAGGACACACTGACACGTCAACAGACTCACAACCTTCCTCTTTGGTTTTAGTTAATACTGCGAGGTTGATCAGGACTTTTGTGAGTACCAGGTGAATTTTAATGCTAGTCACAGACGTTTCACTCACATCAACTTGACAACATTTGTTGCGTGCAGCTACAGTGTGTTGGATTTATGTGACTTTGTCTCCTGGAAAATGAAACAGCCCCCTACTCATTAAACACACCACGCCTGTCAGCTGAACTCTGGAAAGTCAGGGGGCATACAGTATGCTAACATTTTATCAACATTTGAGGCTCTAAATTGAGGCAATGAGCGCTGGAATCCACAAACCTTCAGTCACTCTGTGATGGAGTAAAATTATTGCACTCTTTGGGCAAAAATAAAATATTTTTCTGGCCCAGAATCTAATAATGAGCCCTGGTTGTTACTTCAGCTTCAGAGAGACCGGTGCAGCTCAGTTCAGAGAGACGGAGAGATTCTTAGCGGAGATCTGGAAAGTGATTTCTAACTTTAACACCAGCGATTCGAGAGGACGTAGGGAGAGACATGTCATTGTTGAAGCTCCTGGCACTTCGGGTAAAAAAGATTCAACTCAGACTCATGGAGGCCTGTGCTGTGAAAATCCCTGCAGGGCCAGCCAGCCGTCAGGAGGCTGAAACTGGTCAGTGACCCGATGACTGTTTCTGTCGACTCCAGAGGAACACATGACTGTCGTCCAACCAGCACACTTCTCTGCTCTGTTGTTTGAGTCAATCGCTGCTTTCTTCTTCTCGAGCATCCGCACAGTCAGGTCACGCTGCAAGTCATATCATGAGTCATGATGCGGGGCTTCACCAAATCAACCACTGAAATCATCAGACGAGAGTAAAGTCAAGAAAATCCACCAAATTGACTGTTTTCTAATCCAGATCCAGCCACACCAGGACCAGGTGTTGGTGGAGCTCCTGGAGAGGATGTTTCCGGTGGAGTGAGATCGGAGCCCCCCCCCCCCCCCAGGAGGCTCTGCAGCTCCCATCCCTCATCATAACTCGCCTGATCCTGATGGGGCCTGTTTTGTCTTGTGCATGTCTTGTCTTCCTGTTTTCTGTCTGCCCTCATGTTCTCCTCCTGCCTCGTTACCGCCCTAATATGTGGCACCTGTGTCTCCCCGACATAGGCTCTGCTGTCCTCTCGTGTCTTGTCGCCTCCTTGTGGGTCTGTCTGTGTGCTCTATCATGTGTCCTGGCCTGCCTCAGCTCAGCTCAGCTCAGCTCAGCTCAGCTCTGCATTCCTGTGTTCCGTTACTCCTGTGTCCTCAGTTCCTGGAAATAAATGAGCTTTCAGCTCCACCTCCAACCTCCAACCTGCACCTGTGACAGTTTTATCTCCATAAACAGATATTCCTGTCTGGACCTGAATAATCGTCCATGAAGTAAAACTCTTGATAAATTTTCCTCATTTCCTCCATTATTCCTCCTGCAGCTTCGTGTAGAAGCTGAATCAGTGTGAATCAGCTGCTTGTCGTCCTGCTCTGTCCTCTCTTGTCTCTGCTCAGAGCCAGTCGGTGTTTCACTACAACAAGCAGAAATCAGCAGACTGGTCCTCCAGAGGGACGAGTGCAGCTCCTGTCTCTGCAGACATCTTAAACTCACCTTTTCAGCTTAATTTGACCAAACTCTCCATCACTGTGTTGAATTTCTGTCCAGCTGGCATAACGGCCACAGAACTGCCTGGCACTGTTAATATGCTATTGTTTTATTTTAATGTTCAAAAAGCCTCATTTAGGGGGCATAATTCAGCCGATTGGCTGAGCTGCCCCGTGCTAATTAACATAAAGGATATGAAAGGAAAGGCTGGTGGAGTTACTTAAAGTGGAGTTACCTGCAATTAGCTTCATAATTACACCTGCAGCGGCGCCATCTGCAGCACATGAATATTAATGGTGGTTTTTACCCCACTCTGTCAGCATAATGCTCTCCTTCAAATGAACACTGGGTAAGAAAAGGAAGAGAAATGTGACTGTGGAGCTCCTCCCATCACAGCGGGAACAAATCAATAACTTTTACCAGCAAATACACAACAGTTTCCTCACTTTCACCCTCAAATCTCAAGAACATGTCTGTGAACTCTGAACATGTCACTCGACGTCCAGAAACGTTACAGCTAACAGGAAAATGTTAACTTTGCTGGAATTAGGAAATCATGATTTATTGAGAAGAAGGATATTAGCAGGAGAGCTTTCAGAGAGGTTCACTCATCAAGACGATCCAGCAGTAAACTCCAAGCAGCGACAGGTATCAAGGTTTCAACAGGAAGACCATCAGTAAAGTCTGAGTAAAGAAGGAAGGTCTGTTCAGACCTTCTGACACAGAAGCTGCTTCAAACGGTCACTTTGCTCTCAGTCTGGCTGAATTCTTTATATGAATTATGACTGAATATGACTGAAGTCTTTATAAGGTTCAGATTTAAAGGGGTTGTATTTAATGGACGACTTTTAGTCCCTGGGACCACAGAAAATATGCCTGCTATAAAAACAACATCCTGTTTCAAGTCTGACCAAGACTGGAAATACATCTCAATGATGGATTTTAAATTAGGAGTGAGAAACAATGTGGGACGAATCTGTAGAGAGTAAAGATCTGATTTAGATGGATTTAAACAGACATCAGCCATGGCGGAGAGAACAAGCTAAAAGAAGCGTTGAGACCGACCGAGGCTGATTGTCAGCAGAACAGCCTGGAACACCTGGAAGTGTCTGGAAATGACTCGTCTGGTCCTGAGCAGGACTTTGCTTCCACTTCAGCCTGTTTCAGCGGTTAAAGATCATCCATCTTCCACAGGTCGACCACTTCAGTTCATTTCAGGCGTGGCAGGAGCCGAGAAAGACGATCACACTCAGCACAGCCCTCCAGGCGCCACAGCCACCAAGCGGCCTCAGTGGCTTTGGCTTGTGGAGGAAATCAAGGAAAGCGTTCCTGCTGGAAATGAGTCTGTCTCAACGGGACTGACTGTAAGAATAAATGTTCACAACAATTTAAATAAACTGATGCACAGGGAGAACATGGAGACTCCACACAGACAGGTCCGGCTCAGAAAATCGCCAACTCTTCCACTCCCTGACAGTCACAAGGTTCAGGAACTGAAACAAAGTACCGTTACTCAGTTGTACCAACAGAATTCAGTGGGTACCTTTAAAGGAACCGGATTTGGTGCTCATCCCTGATTGGCACATGAATGCACGGAAATATTGACATTCTGCACACGTCACACATATTTCATTCAAAAAGTGTTATTAGGTTTTACATTTACTTAAAACTGAAATTCATTTAACAAAAATCCCTTGAACTATTTCCTCCTGCTTCAAATGGAAGTCCAGTTTAGAATGGACTCCACCCATAAAGCGCTGGTTACACTGCTGCAGCAGCAAGCAGAGACCGTCAGAACCTGGGACCTGGTTCCACATGACAGGAGCCTGATGGCTGACAGCTCTGCCTCCTGATCTGCTGATATAGAGAACTTAGAACCTCCAGCAGACCAGCACTCTGAGAACCAAGCATTCTGCTGGATCATATGGGACCAACAGCTCTGATGGAGTCTGGTTGTTCAGAAGGGTTCGGTTCTAGATTTAACAGGATCCCTCCTCTGCTTCCTGTCAGAGCTCTACTGCAGGGTTCCTGATGATAGTGAATTACAATAATGGACTCTGGAGTAACAAATGCATGGATTCATTTCTCAGTGCTGCTCTGAGTCGTTTGGTTAATGTGTGCTATGATTATTGTTGCTAATACTGTTTACTGATGTGTTTTCATCTAGCGTGGCTCTTTCACTGTGAGTTCCTGTGCGCTAAAATGTCCTATTGGTCCTATGTAAATATACTGGCAATATGAATTATCTGAGGAATGACTGGCTCAAAACTCAAAATGATTCCTGTTTAATACACAATTTGAAGCTAGAAATCAGATTCACCAGTCTGCACATGACTCCCGAGGGCGTGGTCTGAGATTCCTGACTTCAGTTCCGGCAACGTGTTCTAATCTTTTTAAAAATCTTTAGAGCAATTCGTCACAGTCCAAATAATTTTAAAACAAATCAATTTTAACGGCCTGAAACTAAAACATGACAAAAGAGAGTGGAGCGTTTACCTTATTGTTATCGTCCAGCACCCTCCTCCACAGAAAAATAGACTTGGCTACGTCTCAGATTGGTTGGCCCGAGCAAACAAGCCCAGCAGGACTAATATCGGGGAGAGTCAAGCCGAGTTCAAGTCACAGCGGGGGTCATATGAGGAGAATCAGGCTGCTGTCCTCAGCTCAGCGGGGATGACACACGGAAAACTAGCTTCGATTGGAGAGCTCACCAGGAAGGGAAACATATCAGCTCAGATCTACTGCGAGTACGAGTCCTCAGCTGGCCGAGCCGGGTGCTGGAGAATGCTTCAAATTCTGATAAATAACAAAAATAAATTAAACTCACACTGACTGATATGAGCATCACGTGAGAGGTCCAGCAATCGCGCCTTTGTTCACATGCCAGGAATGAGCGGCGCACAATGAGACGCATTAACAGACTGAGTGTTGCTGCTCCGGCTTGATTGGTATTGTTGTGAGTGAATAGCTTTAATTGGTGTCTGGATGATGTGTTGACTCGTGGTGCCGTTCCGATAAAGCAGCGTCTGACCTGAGTCAGCCTGAAGCACGGCCGCTGGAGGCGGTTTCACTCGGATGGCTCTCAGCTCTGAACACAGTCTCTCTCCTCCTCTGTGGACAAAGGCTTGATGGACAGGAGAGCAGTTCGGCGCTTTACAGATCCAAAACCACGGCGAGCCCGACCCAGGACGCCTCAGAATACCACTCCACTATAACAGAGTAGAACAAAACTGTTACCCAGAAAACCACCAGGACCAGATTCAGACCGAACAGGAACCTGGAGCGAATGTGACCACGGAGACCGAGACTTCCCCACAATGCACCGCAGGTTCTCCGGTCAGCCTAACTCGAGGCAGCCACTACTCACTGATGAAGCTAACAGCTCTTTACACATGGCCAAACTCTCATGCAGACACAGAGAGAACATGCAAACCAGCATGATACAGCTGGACTTTGAGAGCCGGAAACATCTTTGTTGACCACAAGTGAAAGATTCCAAGTCCCGCCGATGGCTTTACGTTAAGCAGAGCAGCCAGTCTGCCTTTACCGTCGTCTCTCTTCGTCTCTGCTTCTTCTCACATGTTCTCATTTTTGGTATATAAATTACTTTCTGACATGATCATTCTAAGGATGTTTGTATTTTATGGATAAATGTTAATCGTATTGATGTGTGTAAGTGTGTAAGGACAAAGGCTTTCAGGAGTGTTCCTGAGCTCCTGCAGTGATTTTCATTATTCCACACTGACTCTTTTTAATGCAGCGTTTCCTGGGTCCCATCGTCTGTTCACAGCTTTTCAACCCTCTGACCAGCTTTTACTGAAGACAGAGAACCCCGAGGAAGCTGCCAAACTCCTGAGATTCCTCTGAATCCATCCATCAAGCCACAGAGGAGGACAGGGATGCCTGGACAGGTCGCAGTCCATGGTTCCTGGATCTAACTCAATATAATGAACACAGGCAGAAGCTGGCAGTGACGCTCAGGTTTTCATTGAGAGTGGTCGGGACAGAGGATCCAAAGCGAACTAACCACACCGGATGCACAATTTCTTGCATTTCTTGAACGTGTGAAGCCACAGAGCGCTGTGGGCCAGCAGCGCTTATCAAGCATCATTCAGAAGGACACAACCGCACTTCACTGTCAAACAGATTCATGTCATCACCTCGGTCAAACGAGTGAGGTCCAGACCGACACACTAACAGAGGGAGAGCAACACACTGGCTTCATCTGACCACCCTGAAGGCTTGTTGTTCTGGTGATAGGGGTGTAATTTCCCCAACACACTCTCACTCCGGTGAGTCTGTTTCCCCCCTGGGGTGGTCGGTCGAGGGCGACTGGCTCAGAGGCTCAGCCGGTTTGAGCAGGGAAGAGAGGACGAGCCCAGGAAAGAGTCACGGACAGGTGGTCCAGCATCAGCTGGAGGAAGCAGCACAACCACAGAAGAAGAGCTGGCAGAGGTTCCACGTCATTGACCTGGGTTTCAGCGACATTTATTTCATCGTCCATACTTTCCCTCTCTTTCTCAGCCTGCTCACTCGCGATTAAAGAGGAGTGCATCCAATGACAAAGAGGAAAGACAGGAGAGGAGCTGAGGGAGAGAATTACAGAGAGAGCTGTTGAAGTCGAAATAAGAGGAATGAGTGATGAAGTCTGAAGAGGGAGTCAGCGAGGGGAGGAGAGCACGGAGCAGCCGGGAAGGCTGAACGTCTGAGGAGCCGGGAGATTCATGAGGGCTTCAATAAAAAGCTCCAGTGAACACATCGCAAACACACACACACACACACACACACACACACACACACACACACAGAGTAGGGTGAGCGCAAATCAGCCATGTTTATTCAAACTCGTCCTGCTCATCACAGAATCCCATCATGCATTTCACTCTCAACAGTCTCTCCCTGTCAGGGTGTAGCATGCTCCCCTCACCACACGGTGATTCAGGATTCTAGACAAACACAGAAAGCAAAAGAAGTCTGAAAATGTGCAGGTCCACCTGACGTGTTCCAGAGTGAACAGAGCACAGGAAGACAAATAAAACTCTCTGTAGATTTAGTTCTTTCTGTCTTAACTCATAAATGTGGCATGATCAGTGAAAACAGGAGATGAGATTGATAAAGAATGATTTCCTATTTCTTCTAATAATTCATTTAATTTAAACATGAGAGGTCAATATAGAAAGAGGTTCAGGTTAAAAACTACTGATGGTCAAATGCACTTCAGGTATTTGTAGCAAGTTATATTTAAGGTTTCTTTTGGAAATAATAAGTTAAACAGATCACAGTGATTCTCGATCATGTGTGATGAATCTTGAAATGAAATCCAGGTATAAATACACTTACTTGTCCAGTTGACAGGTTTTTTTGATGCTCAAAATGGTTATTTTTGTGTAATTTTGTCAATTTTAATGACTGGAAGAATTATTTCTAATAAAAGTAAATGTTGAGAATTATATTAAAATTCTACATAAGCATCCACAGAAGCCTCCGGACAGTGTTCTGAAAGCAGCTTAGAGGCTTCAGCTGCCGGAACGCCACCCCGCCATCCTCCATCCCTGTGTTGCTGGTTGTCATGGTTACCAAAGTCAGGTCAGATGAGGCATCAGTGTGATTTTAACATTGTCTCCTTTAAAGACAGACGTAGAGCGCCGGTCTTCCTCTGTGGAACATCGGTCCAGCAGAGGAAGACTCAGCTGAAGGTTCATCGGTGTAGCCGGATGTTGAAAAGGCTTCACGCCGTCTGCACCACACGCCAAACGCAGCAGACGAGCCAGAGACAGCAGGCAGGACAGAAGACCTCCATCGTCCAGGGATCAGGGTTTCTGGACACGTGTGGAGCCGCCATCAGCCTCCCTGATGGGGAGCAGGGCGGAGGTATCATCACCATCCTGGAGGCTGCGGGCAGTCTGTGGGACTGGATGAAATGTTTCTGAGAGGAGGGGGAGCACGCATGGACGGTCTCCAGGCTGTCTCAAACATTCACCCTCACATCTATTCACTCACACCGAGGGCCAGCTCAGGGTCACCAGGTCATCAGGTCTGATGGGTACATTATCATCTCGCCCAGACTCTGGTTCTGCAGGGTTCTCCTCCCCAAGTCTGGTTCTGCAGAAGGAGTCCTGATGTATGGATGGTTTTTTTTGTGTCCCTGGTTTCACATGTCTTCTTGATCCATGTGGTTGAAAAGTAATCTATTACCATGTTGTCATTACCCCAACATAGAGTGGGTTCTCTCTGGGTGTTCTGGTCCGTCCAGGTGGGAGGCATCTCAAAGCAAATGAATGACGACAGGTTCTGGACTCCGGCGTGGCGTCGGCTGAGGACGGCAGCGTCCAGGACAAGTGGACGCCCTCGTCCTCCTCCTGGCATCACGGGGCTCCAGAGTGGTTACAGAGCAACAGTCCACCTCCTCTGCTCTTAGCATGAGCACGGGGGGGAACGGTGGGACAGCGGGACGGGGTGTAGGGGGGACGGCGGGACAGCGGGACGGGGGGACGGCGGCTCAGAGTCATGGTGCCTCAGGATTCCTGTTCTTGCTGTGGCGGAGACATTCGGTGTGCTGGGCTCCTCTCACATTCGTTTACACCTCAGACTTCAGCTAATTGCTCCTGGTTGTAAAGTGTTTCATGAGTTTAACACTGAGCTCATTTGTCTGTTTGGTTTTCAGACTAAGAAACATTCCAGTCACAGACACAATGTTGATCCTTCAGTGCTGATTTCACTCCTCCTTTAATTAATTTTAAACGAAAAATTCGAAATACAGATAAATAAAATACATATATGTCAGTTTCTACAGATTTTGATATGTGCATTGAGTTAGGGTTACAGTCTATGTAGAATATTAAAGGTCTAATACAGGATTTTCTCGAAGAGACGAAGCCAAACGTCTGTTACTCACTTTTTGAAAAACGCGCATGCGCCAGACCATCCGCCCTGTTCTACTGCTTCTCCCAGGAAACGCAGTTGTGGAACACCAACAAATAATATTGTAGCATTACGACACTGAAGCAAATACTGGGAACTACTTTTTCTTTTGAAATCACTACGCCCAGACGCCATGTTTAGTAAGTAGTTCCGTCTTAGCAATCTTCGCATAAACAACTCAATCTGGTAATTTTGCATTAATTTCACAGCGTAGTGAATGTGTGGATTATAACGTGTCCACCAAAGTGTTTTGGGGTTGTTGGATTGTGTATTTGATGAGTTTGACGAGGGGGAACAGAAATACCATCCACTTCCATTGTGTCCGTCCCGAAAACCTTCCCCGACTCGCCTCTGAGTAAACAACAGCTCGCCCTCACAGAAACAGTAAGTCTGCTGTTTGAAATGACTAAGGAACTGTGCTAAATGGGCCAATTTGCCAAAATGTTGAAGTGCCGCTTTAATGCTGACTCCAGTTTAACCTGAGTTTGAATGTGATTGGTTCATTCTGAACTCTGCCACATCCCCAGGTATAGAAGGTTGAGCGCACTGATGCAACCACTTTATCTCAGGTTTTTATTTTTACTTCACCTCCCTGAAAGATTTCTGCTTGTTTTTTCAATTGTGTCATGAAGGTCATAGGTCACATTAAAGGTGGAAAATTTGTGAAATTGTTTGTTTTGCTGTTATTTTTTTACATCATTTAAACCTGGCATTTTAACAGGGTGTGCAGACTTTTTATGTCCACTGCAGTTTATGAAATAGTTTTGTTGCCTGTTGTTGCAGGGGGGCCACTGATTGGTGATGCACGCCTCAACTTCTGGATGGTGAGAGGTGTTGTTGTTGTTGTAAGTTAATTCATTTAAAAGTTTCTGAATTTAATTTAAAAAAATGGCCTGAAATGGCAGCAGTAGTGTTTGATTTGTATGAAATCTGAAGTTTGGTAAAAGAAAAACGGTTTTATTCCACATTACTTTTGGCAGATTTTCCTGACTGATTGGCATGTGTCTGGCTCACTGTGTGTGTGTGTGTGTGTGTGTGTGTGTGTGTGAATTTGCCCCTTTCCATTGACTATCAGAATAAATGCAGGTGAAGCTACATGTTCACACACCAGCACACAGGGAGACACAAAGCCACTTCCATCCACGTCCCTCCAACATTCAGTAATCTATTTTCAGAACGACCCTCCATGCTTCCGTCAGTGTGTGTGTCAGCAGACAGTGCAGACCTCACACACACTCTGCAGGTCAGCATCGTTTCCTTCCGGCTGCCTCCTGCTTTCACAGCTGAAATGAACGACAGCATGCAGGAGAAGAGGAGCGTCCCTGCTTCCTGTTTCTGTTTCAGACATAAAGTCCTGAAAAACTCAAAGGCTTCAGTGGACTCTATTCGATCTCCGCATGGTTTGAACCATCTTTAATCACTGCTGTTTTGATTATCAGTGTTTTCACTCTCACTCATGCGACACAACTCCCCAGCATAAAAATGAAAAACGGTGAAGAAAGCTGTTATGAATCAATGAAAAATAATTTTTTACTCTTGACTGGATGAAATGTCTGAAACTTTATTTTTATACCTCCTTGATCTGTGGAGTTCACATTAAAATATTTATAAATGAAGAAGCAAGTAAGAAGAATTATGATTCAAACTTTTAGTACAAATCTATATAAAATGAAATCTGTAGAAAAACATGAAGGCCTGTTGCTTCTCTCATTGATTTAATTAAGCTTTGGTTTCCACTCTGGCAGTCTTTATTTCACCTAAAAACTGGGCCTCTGTTCAAAAAGATAGCACCTTCAGTTCAGACTGATTCATCCGTCCATCTGCTAATTCAGTCATTCATTTTTATTCTACTGTTAAATTCAAACTAAAGTAGTCGGAGGGGAAATAAGAGCCTATTTTTTCATCGAATTAAAAAACGAGCAGAAATACAGCTGACTGACGAAGAGTGTAATGTCTGTTTTATTTTCTGTGTGTGTGTGTGTGTGTGTGTGTGTGTGTGTGTGTATTCCTGGGACTGTGAGGATGTGTGACAGCAGACCGATCAGGTCTGATCAATAATCCTGAGATGTGATCAGGTGTATCACACACACACACACACACACACACACACACACACACACACACACAGACGGGCTGTCAGTCCTGCCTGAGGACAAAAGAGTCTCACTTCATCACGTCATGTGAGGAAAACGAGACTTTTTCTGCCCAGATGTCTCTTCAGAGTGAAACTGGAGTGTGTGAAATCTGGATATGTTTAACGTAGGGCTGTCAAATGATTAAAATTTTTAATCAGATTAATCACAGCTTCCAAATTAATTAATCATGATTAATCACAAATAATCGCAATGTCCAACTATGTCTGAAATATCCCCTTTTTTCCTGTATTGCATTAACAAAAAAATGACAGGACGTGATTATATATATTTAACACGTGATGTGTTTTATATTTAAGGCTCCAAATAAAATAAATATTCAAAAAACTAAAACATGCACACCATAATGTGTGTGTGTGTGTGTGTGTGTGTGTGTGTGTGTGTGTGTGTGTGTGTGTGTGTGTGTGTGTGTGTGTGTGTGTGTGTGTAGTGCTCCCTCAGCAGTCCCTCTGAAGTTGGCTTTTGGCAGGAGTTACGTTTTCAGGTCTGTTACAAATGTCATACCCCAAGAAAAGTAAAACTAAGAGATACCACCCACATAGCAGAGACACTTGGGCCACATCTGGCTGGAAGCTGGCACAGGTGGCATTCGGTCGGCACTGGCATGCAGCATGTGAACCAAACATGGCCCAGATGTGGCGGAGGTGGTGCCGTATTTAAGGTGGCAAACCGAATGTGGGCCAGATGTTGAGCTTAATATGTGGCCCACGTGTCAAAAAAGAGCGGTGGGCCACAGGTGGCATTCAGTTGGTATCACTTTAAGGTGGAAAAAAAGATGTGGGCCAGATGTTAAGTTTAGTATGTGGCCCACATATCAAATTTGAACTGTGGGCCACATGCGGCCCGGGTCTGTTCTTCATGTAAAGATAAGCTCACAATGACCGATATTATTGTTTGTACCAAATGCAATAAAACTTAAATTTCAGGTGTGAAATACCATTAACTTTAATTGGCCTGTCTTAATGCACAATATTTTTGGCCTACTTCTAGAGGCTGATCAATTTATTTGTGCTCTCATTCATGTCGTTCATTCTGTGAAATCTGACAAAGATTTTAATTGTTTTTAATGTATGTTGACATTTCAATAACATCATAGACAAATAAAAATCACACTTTTTCCTGGAGAAGATTTTGGGCCCATTTACTATCATTAAAACCACTTATTTTCATTCTAGCATATAGCATACATAATACATATAACTTCAAAATTACAGATTTGTTACTGCTGTAGCCTACTATTTGATTATAATATATTTTTTGCTATTCAAACTTAAATCCGAAAAAAGTACAACATTCATGATTATTTTATAAAGTGACGCATTCGCCACAGCATCATTGAAAATTAAGAATACTTAAATCAAAAGCAGAGGGAGTCTCTAGACTCACCTACGCAGCCCTTTTTTATATGTTGATAATAAAACCATCTAGTGCATGGATAAGATGCTTTTTAAATATTTTTGGAAAAAACCTGTTGTCGTGAATACATATGAGAATGAAGGACTCAACTTCATAGACTTCGATACTCTAAACAAAAAATTTAAGATTAAATGTGTCAAAGTGTTGTGAAAAAAATGTGGATTTTTATTTCTAGCCATGCTATCTGGTTGGAGGCCTAAAATTTCCTCTGGAGTGTAACTATAACATTGAAAAAAATCCTGTTCATCTTTCAAACTTCCATAAACAAGTTTTACTTGCTTGGTCCTTATATAAATTTCTTCTTTTAAAATTGTACACCGTTAAAAATAATTCTACCAATTAGTCATGATAAATTAAGAATTTTAGTCAGCAGGACTTCAAATTATTGAAACAGTTGTGATAACTCAAGATGTTATGTTTATGTTGTGTTCACTAAAGAAAACTTTCCAAACTTATTAAAACGATTCCTGTGGAATTAGGAATTTGAACCGATGATACTTTTCCTCATTGGACATTTCTGATGACGTCAGCACGTTGAACGTGCATTCAAACAGCCCGGCGGATCTGCTGTCCGCCAGTTTCTGCAGCTGCACGCGACGTATTCCTTCAGTCTGGCTTCAGTCACGCTCACATATTCAGAAAAGGTAAGTCACCGTATGATATGAATACTACCCAGATGTTTTTTCTTGCCTTTAAATTGTTAAGTTATTAGAAGGCTAAACGTGAGACTTTTAGCTAACTTTTAGCTATGCTAACTGGAGCTTCTCAAGACAACGAGCGGGACACTCTTTGCGTTTTTAAACATGTCAATTCACAACTTGTCCCAGTGAATGACAGGGATCCAGTCTGCTCTGTGCAGACTGCACCATGAAAACGCCAGTTGAATTAAAGCAGACAACGTTTGACGACGTTTGTGGGTGCGGGGTAGATGGCGTGGCAGACGGTCGTTTGTGTGCTTGGGGTGTGCACGGAGAGGAGTGCGCGGATGGGGGAGTCACGTGGGGCACGCGGGTGGGGGTGCAGGAGCAGAGTGCGTGCAGGCGGGAGGATTAAATGTCAATCTTGTACATCTGTCAGAACAGATTCCATGCATGTTTCTGACATTAAAAGGCTAATTCAAAAAACAAGCATTTTTCAGTTTTAAGTGAAAATGGTGTTCACTATTTTTATTAAATTAAAGGTCCAAGTCTTCAATTTAGTTGAGGAATAAACAGTACAATGCTGCTGCCCTCAGCCCACCTAAAATATTTTTCAGCTTTTAAATCCTGCAAATTGTTGAATTTGACACAAAAACTATATTATCAGTGCACTAGTAGGCAAGTGTATGTGCATGCCTCTAGAAAATCAAAACAGTTATGATTGTTGAGTGTACTGTAACCATTGTCACTGTACTAATATGAGATTTTCTGTTGTAGCTCATCGTATTTGCTCCACCTGGCTGCGTCTTGGATGAGATGGACAGGTAAGTTTTGCACTTCTGTCACGGGAAACCCAGAAGAACACTTGAACACTACAGAACCAGCCATGGTCATGATGGAAGAAGTTTAGCTCTCCTTTGCATTTACAGTGATTGTGTGTTTTTTCAAGTCTCAAAAGTCTCTCCAAGCCCATGTGAGACAACATGGATTTAGCAGGATCAAACCAGTGGACTTTAGAGTTAAATGTCTTTTTTGGAACTTGCAGACAAGTAAAAACTCTAACAGTGCTTTTTTTGTTTTTCTTTTTATCTTTGAGGAGCCCACAGATATGGAGGACGACATGACGAGAGGACTGAACGTGGGAATCCTCAGAATACCAGAAGGGGAGGATCTGACGGACCTGGCTGTGGTGCTGGAGGATCAGATCATCCTGCATGGCATCAAGGATACTCACACTGCTATGCTGTTTGGACTTCTGTATGTGCTCAACATCCACTATACTCTATACTACCACTATACACTATACTACATCGAATTGTTCTGTTGTATTCATTTCAGTAAGAGTAACTTCCGCTTTGTCCAGTCCTTCACAAGTTTTCCACTTACCCCAAACTTTATTTCTGCTGCTTCATTACTGTTTTCAACTACATATCTCACTTTTGGGGGGCATTTGTATTCAGTGTGGTATATATGTTGTATAAAACTTTTGCTTTGCTTTTAAAAATGTATAGTATTAAACTTGTTAATTTTATATACTGTTTTAAGATGATATTGTAATTGTATCAATAAATAAATATTTGAAACTGTCATTGTTGGAGCATTTTGTTTTCTGGGCCAAATATGGCAAGTGAGTGTATGAAAGAAGTGGCCCGGTTACGGTTTAGTTGAGGCTGACATCTGGAACCAGTTCTGAAACTTGTCTGGTCCTCCTTCGGGCCAGCTGTGGTCATACAGGTGGTTGACGTCTGGGAGAAAAACTAAAACTTACCTTGCCCAACACTGGGCCAGGACAGGGCCACATATGGCTAAATAGGTGGCTGAGACATGGCACAATCATGGGCAATGTGTGGCAACCAGAGGTGGCCCTCCCAAGTGCCGTAATTCATTGCGGTATGTGGGCCAAGTGTAAGTGAGAAGTGTGGGCCACTACTGGGCCATACTAATTTTGCTATGTGGGCACTTTATTCTTACACAATTAAACAGGACATTCTTAGCCAGTGTTCCTTTTTGTGTGGAAAACAGAAAACTGCTTCAACATTTTTTTAATCAAACAAGTAGAATCCATGAGGCCAGCCGGCTGATCTCCCTCCATACTGCTTTCTTCTTCTGTTTTGATAAATGAGTTGACGCCAGGCCTCCTCTGCCTCCTGTCTGCTGCCCGTCCAGCTTCACATGTCTGCGTGGGTGTGCGCTGCGCGTTGGTCCAAGTGACGTAAAAATCGTCATGAATTCCTGTCTGCTAGTTTCCACGCGGACGTCCGCGCAGCAGACAAATCATGAGGGTAAAAGTGAAAGCAGACGGATTCCAGCCTGATGGCTCCACTGAAAGACACGGAAAGAGTGAAAAAGTCGTGGAAAGAGAGAGACTCTGTCTGGAGGGAGGAGAAGGTCTGCAGACAGAAGAATTACTCTGGCGCCGCCCCAGCGATTCAGAAACAGAAAAAAAGGCTAAATAAACTTTAATACTTAAAGATAATGTACTGACAGTGTATGTGCTTAATTTTCTCTGAATAATCCGTAATAAAGGAGCAGAGAAACAGTCTGTAGAGCCGGAAAAGCTTCTCGATCAGCCAGGCTGAGGTGAGGCTTCTTCTTCTTCTTCTTCGGTTGCTGGCAGCTTGCAGGCAGCTTGCATTCCACGCGGGTGCACTACCGCCACCCGCTGGTAGAGGTGAGGCTTGTCATGGTGCGCATGCGTTAAACTGCGTTAAAAATGTTAACGAGATTGATTACATAAATTAATTAACGCAATTAACGCGTTATTTTTGACAGCCCTAGTTTAAAGAGATCAGCAGAGGCTGAGAAAGTTTCCCCGTGCCGCTCAGGGAAACGCACCAATCAGCTCCACATTCAGGAATCTCTCCACAGCAGCAGCAACAGTGGCTGATCAGAAGCGTCTTCACAGTCCAGTCAGGGCGAGAGGGAAGGATGCATGTATGAAGGGAAGGAGGCGATCTGCGGCAGGCTGAGCGGTGGGGAGCGTGACCCCGCCTGACCCCGCCTGACCCCATCTGACCCCGTCTGACCCCGCCTGACCCCGCCTGACCCCATCTGACCCCGTGAAGACTGGCTGGTCCAGGAGCTCTGTGCTGCAGAGGTAAAGCACGCTTTACATCCCAGCAATAAAGCGTCACAGATCACATGCACAGAATATAACACCTGCAGTTTTCCAGTGAACTGCTCTCCTCCTCACACCAAATTAAAAACAAAACAAAACAAACCCCCCCAAAAAAAACAAAAAAAAAACAAAACAGGAAAAGTTGATTTGTCTGGTTTTTCCTCCTAAAATACTAAAACAATATTTCTCTTCTGCCACATCCTCCAGAACGATTAAACTGAATCTTAAACCAAACTGTAATAATTTGTTCTGTCATCAATTTAAAAAAAAATCAATAATGAATAAAATAATTAATCACAAATCTGACCATAATTAATCATGATTAATTGCAGAATTTGTGAACTCATAATCAAAGCAATATAATGCACAAAGATGGTCGAGTTCTCTGTTATGAACAAAAGCAGGTATTAAATGGACTGAAATGAATTCATTAAATAACTGAACTGCATTCATACTAAACTGTTCTCCCTGAAAGGTTAACTTTCAGCCTTTAACCACCTTCCAGTGAGCCGAGACAGAAACAAGGACCCCTCCCGTCCTTCAGCCGCCGGCGTGTTTTCACCAAAAACACATTCGCCTCTTCTCTTTCATCGATATGATATTTAAAAGGCAGGAAGAGGAATCTGTGTCCCACATCCTGCCCACGGCCCTGGCGAGGAACAGAACCTGGTGGAACTGCTTCAACACACTCGGCTCTCAGCGTTCAGGCTCTGCATCACGTAATACTGATGAATGCTCAACAGGAAATCAACAAGAGATTCAATAGTTCTGAAGCCCAAATGTGCTGGAATGACCCAGGTAAAGTCACTGTGAAAATCTGCACGTTAAAGACATTTGCACAATTTACACTGAATAAATTCCAAAAAAACACTTCAAGAAACAGTTTTTGTGGGCAGCATAAGGCGGGGAAATGTATCTGTCAGTATTTAAAGCTTGGAATCATTACAGGATCAGGTCAGAGCGAACGGCAGCAGCAGGGCGTCGTCAGGACTCTGAGGTCTGGAGGAAGAGAATAAAACTCACCACCAGTTACTGATGTTCAGTCTGTGAGGAGGACAGAGGCGTGAACCAGACTGTCTGGACAGACTTTACTGTTTCATTATAGTTCAAACATTGAGTTTCAATTTGTAAATTATTTTCTGTATTCAGTCAAAACTCATTCAGGGTGTTTTTTTCAGACTGTAATTATTAAAAAAAAAATGAATGAAAAGCTGGTATTTACTGAAGACGTGCTTCTGACATACGAACAAAATCACAACCACTTTTATTCTGTTCACAAATTCAGTTTGGCATTAACAGACTGACAGAGTGTTTCTGCAGCGGCGTGACACGGGTTTGAGCTGATGACAACTGAACATGGAGACATCTGCGCTTGAGCCGCCGCTTCCTCAACACACACACACACACACACACACACACACACACACACACACACACACACACACACTGCTCAGCAGTGTGAATCCATCCGTCAGAATGTCTGTGTGGAATGAGTGTGTGTGTGTGTGTGTGTGTGTGTGTGTGTGTGTGTGTGTGTGTGTGTGTGTGTGTGTGTGTGTGAAGTGTGTGAAGCTTCCTTTCTGAATCAAGCTGCTCTTCGTGGCAGTGGGATTTCAGGTAAGGCTGCACGATTAATCGATTTTGAATCGTAACCGACTTTTTGGGTTAAGAAGATGTTAAAAACGCTGAAATCGTACATGAACGATTTCGGCTTTTCACATGAACGCGTCCTTTTGGTGCCTCTGAGCCACCGTAGTTTCTCCGGCCGTCTCATGACGTCATGACGGAAGTGCGCGGCTGCCTTCGCTCAGCGTCTGGTAACTAACGACAACAAGCATGGCTGCTGCCGGAGAAGTGACATTTGCTCAGGGAAGTGAAGTTTCAGGCTGTGTTCATACCGACTTGGGCATCCAGATCGACCTCTGACCTCCTCCTCGAAGCGGCCCCGGCTCCACCCAAAGGTAGGCCGACCCAACGTGAAAAACGTGTTCACACTGTGGCTCCCCACTTTTTCTTTTACAAAAAGGGACTTTATTCATTTTGTTTTTTGTTTTAAGTGAGAACAGGGACCTGCAGCGTGTTAAGATGAGGTGCTCTGAATCCCAGGATTCTGTGTTTATTTGAAACAGAATTAAGTCCACTGGCAATAAGGAGGCATATCTGAGACAGTTTGACAGTTTTCCAATCAGTAATCTGATTGTAACTTTTGGACTTGGGGTTTGTTGAATCTAAACAGAGAAGGTTCAAGAAAAGACATTCAAAGTACTTTATTCTTTTTCTTTTTTTACAAAAAGTCGTAATTGTAATCGAAAAATCAGGTTTCAGAGAGAATAATCGGGATTTTATTTTTAGGCAAAATCGTGCAGCCCTAATTTCAGGTATAGAATATGTTCTTTTTTCTTCCTTTTCAGTAAAGACTTTAACCTTTTTGTTTCTTTATTCAGAGGCTGTTCTCCTGAAGGCCTGCTGGGAAAACGCCGCTCCGCGCTGGTTCCTCCTCTTGTCCTTCAGATCTGTGGGAGAACCCTGCCGGAGACGAGAACAAGCCGCTTTTCTGACGGAGTTCATCCTTCTGTTGAACAGTCTGACGGTGATTCCCCTGAAGAAACTCATTTAAAAAAAACTAAACAAAACTGTGATCTTCAAATACTGTTGTTTTCCCATTAATTTCCTTCTCTTATGCTAATAAAAGGGCTGTTTACATGAATATTTCAGATTTTTTATTTTACTCTGCCGTTTTGATGATGTAATGGTGCTCTCTTCTCTGCTGCGCTGCAGCAATCCCCCTCCTGGATTAATCAGGACTTTCTATTCGGTCTATTTCAGCTTCCTTTTCACGTTTTCACCACCTGCTCCCACAGAAAGTCTGAAGATGGAGAACCAGCAACATTTATACTGTTCGTACATTTATACATGTAACCTGCCACCAAGACCGACGAGGACCAGAGAACAGAGGAGGACTGCCTCTGCAGAACAAACATACACTTCTGAGTAACTTTCACTCATTTAGGGTCCTGCTTTGGTCCACATTGGACCCTCTTTGGGCCCACAGACCTCATGTTTGACAACCATAAGCCAGACTGGACTCCAGGGCTTTTCGAACATCTTCATGTTTCCGTCCTGATCAATAAAAAAAATTACTTTTTAGCATGTAAGTATTAGCAAGACAGGAGGGCTGAACACACACATTCCACACTCTGAAATCCTGCTAACACACACACACACACACACACACACACACACACACACACACACACACACACACACACACACACACACACACACACACACACACAGAAACACACAATGTACTCAAACACACACACTGTAAATAAGGTCGCCCAACCAGAACTAACAAAGGCCCACTACGGACAATCCTGTCAGCACAGCCAGGAAGAGCTGCTGTGTGTGTGTTGGTGTGTGTGTGTGTGTGTGTATGTGCTGTGTGTGTGTGTGTATGGGTCTTTGCTTTACACACTAAGCAATGGTAATTGTCTCCAGTGAATGTCTCTTCTGCTTGTCATAAGCCACGCTCCTTTACACTCAAAATACCGGTCTGTGTGTGTGTGGGTGTGTGTGTAAGTGTGTGTGCGTGGTGTGTATTGTGTATAAGTGTGTGTGTGTGAGAGAGAGAGAGAGAGAGAGAGATAGGGTGAAAGGCACAATATGTGTCATAAGCTATGCTCATTTACTTTCAAAATATTGGTCTGAGAGTGTGTGTGTGTGTGTGTGTGTGTGTGTTTGTGTGTGTGCGTGTGTCACATCTGTGTGTGTGTGAGACTGAAGGGTACTGAGAGTGTGTCAGAGCTGCGCCGTGCACGCGGGAGCCGTGCTCGGGGCTCATTTAGCCGGGCAGCAGCAGGGCGGGGAATTCCAATAATAATCATAAAGCTACTTTATTTTCTCTGTTTGAGGTGAGAGACCGGCTTCCCCCTCACCGACACTTCCCAGCCGCTCAGCCAATCAGCTGTCACACACACACACACACACACACACACACACACACACACACACACACACACACACACTAAGCCTCCTGTGTGCAGTTCTGCGGGCCGAAGCAATCGTCAGAGTTATTACATGGAGTGCTGTCTGCCTTGTTACATTTTCTCTTTATGAGCTGAGAGTCCTCCACAGTCCCTCACTACTTAGCATAGACAGCAACTTGCACTGTGTGTGTGTGTGTGTGTGTGTGGTGTGTGTGTGTGTGTGTGTGTGTGTGCCACTGGGTCCTGCAATATTTAGCTCACCCGACTATTTAATAAACACAGCAGGTGAAGATGTGCTCACACTCCTGTGTGTGTATGGCACACAGTGTGTGTTGTGATACAGACTGTGTTCATTTTTATTCAGATATTTATTTAAAACCATGGAAACTGATCAAAAGAGGTTTTGTAATGATTTCTGACTCAATAATAACTTCCTCACTGGAGGCAATAATGATGTGTAATGTTAAATGTTTATTTAATTTAACTGTAAATCTTTAGTTGATATAAAAAAGAATTCAGCTAAAATAAAAAAACTGAATGATTTTTTACTGTATAATTATACAAATCATATAAAGTTTTCGGTTGAATAAAATCTGGTGTTCCTCCAGAAAAGGTAATGTAATGAATCATTAATTATTCCATGGGCTGATAATAAATAAAACAGAATTGATTAATTGAATGATCAGTGTTGTTCAGTCCACTCTCACTTTAACATCCATCACAATATTCTTCACATTTTGATCATTTTATTCTGAAGGACTAAACATGCTCAAACATGCTGTCATTAATTAATTAAAACTGGAATTAAATACGTGAATGTGTCATTTAAAATACCAAATTATTTATGATTTGGTATTTAGTATTTGGTATTTGGATTTATTATCATTTAAAAATCAGTCCATGTGGGATAATGTGAGTGTTGCTGGTCGGGTGCTGGTGGACCCACTGCTTATGACCAATGAGGAGGTTCAAAGTGAGCCCGATACACACGCATGTATATATCGAAATATGGATATTTACGTTTTGTACAAATTGGTACAATAGTGCAGTTCTACAGTTTCATTAAATTCACATTGAGCATTAAGCTGTTGATATGGCAGCTTCAGGACAGTTTTTCGTGTTCTTTATCTGGTTGATTCTTTTGTGTCCTTCATGCACACAGACGGTGATTTTTCACTGAGGACTGGGTCGGAACCCAGAGGGAGGAGCCACATCCAGACCAGCGCCACCCAGCTCCACATCAGTCCAGGATCTGCCATCCATATGCAGGCTAACCGGTCAGGTGTAATGATCCGCCCACTATCAGGTGAATTAATGAAGCACTGCGATGCTGCACCATGAATTCAATTTGAAAAGATTATATAATGCTTTCACTATTTGATTCAATTAATAACATTAATAAATTTTGAAACAATCATACATGTATTTTTTCATAAAATTAATTAGTTATTGAATTATGTATGTGTGTGTGTATATATATATATATATATATATATATATATATATATATATATATATATATATATATGTATGTATATATATATATATATATATATATATATATATATATATATATATATATATATATATATATGTATGTATATGTATATATATATATATATATCAGTGGCGGACCGTGCATTTCACCCTAAGGCCTTCAGAACAGATCCGCCTGAACCAATCCACCTCTCAATAACTATTGAATGACTATAAAAAAAAAACAAAACTTATATGCAGATATGCACATAAAGAGTTGTTGCACAGCAGATAGATACTTGTGCAGTCAGAATAAATTCCTTTGCTGAAGAGCACAAGTCTCCTACTACACCTGTGCACATACAATGAGCATCAACAACTTAATAAAACAGCAATATTATTTAGGAAAAGAGGAACATTTTACTCACCAAAATCCCGATTATTTGAAAACAAAATCCATCCTCCTTTCCTTCCTCAAAAAGAGTTCAACTGCTCTGTCATATAGATTATCCAGCGTTTCAGTTCCATAAAGCCAGGGCTGAAAGTCCAGCTGCCCTGTGGGATTTCTGGCATAAGTTTTATTTCTCTTCAGGTCTTCTTCTTCTTCTTCTTCTTCCTTGGAATAATTGCGGTAGGCGACCAACAACTTAGGTGCATAGCGCCCCCTACTGTATCTCTTGGTGAATGTAAATCAGAGGGCCTGGATCTGCTGTTGTTAGAAGCTAGAAGGCGCTGAGTCACCAACTCGAAATCTGATTGGTTGAAGCAACTGTCTGTTTGACGCTTCACTTTACTTTACTGGGCTATCAGAACGGACAGTGAAGGCCTCAGGCAGATTTCTTTGACCCTAGCAACAGATGATGCCTGAAATCTGATTGGTTAAATGATTTAATATGAAAAAAACATGTCTGGAAGCAGCGCGACCACGGGAAAACTATGAAAGGAACTGGAACATACCGTTTGGAATGATTTAGTAATTATTTATGGACAAAATATAATTTACATCAGTCTGTAATTCAGATACTTTTTAGGCCAGCAGAGAAGGCCTTGCAGGCCCTGACGGCCCACCACTGATATACATGTATATGTATATATACATATATATATGTACACAGTGAATGAGCGTGACATCGAGTCCCTGATCCACCTCACCAGGATATACAGCAGGGACATTGGGATGTCATTCGGACTGGACAAGTGTGGACGAATGGTATCTGGAAGAGGGAAGGTGATCACAACTGAAGGAGTTGAATTACCTGAAGGGAACATAACAGATGTGCAGGACAGCTACAAGTACCTGGGGATCCCACAGGTAAATGGTAACCATGAGGAGGCAGCTGGAAAGTCAGCCACAGCCAAATACCTACAGGGAGTAAGACAAAAATCAGGCAAAAATAAGATCCAGGCCATAAACACCTCCGCCCTACCAGTAATCAGATACCCTGCTGGCATAATATCCTGGCCACTGGAAGAAATGCAAGCCACTGATATCAAGACAAGAAAGCTCCTTACAATGCACGGAGGGTTCCACCCTAAGTCCAGCATACTGAGGCTATACACCAAGAGAAAGGAGGGAGGCCGAGGACTAGTGAGTGTCAGAGCCACTATCCAGGAGGAAACCAAGAGCCTCCATGAGTATACCCAGAAGATGGCCCCCAGTGATGATCTGCTAAGTGAATGCCTCAAACACCAAAAGCCCAGTAAGGAGGAGCCAGAGGAGCTATCATGGACAGACAAAGCCCTGCATGGCATGGACCACCGACACATTGAAGAAGTGGCTGACAGTGAGAAAACATGCCAGTGGCTGGAAAAGGCTGGACTGAAGGACAGCACAGAGGCACTCATCATGGCTGCACAAGAACAGGCCCTGAACACAAGATCAGTAGAGGCCGGGATCTACCACACCACACAAGACCCCAGGTGCAGACTGTGCCAAGAAGCCCCAGAGACAGTACAGACCATCACAGCAGGGGGTCAGATGCTGGCAGGCAAGGCAGACATGGAACGGCACAACCAGGTAGCGGGCATCGTGTACAGGAACATATGTACCGAGTATGGACTGGAGGTCCCAGGGTCCAGATGGGAGACACCTCCAAAGGTGGTCCAGAACAATCCAGCCAGGATCCTGTGGGACTTCCAGATCCAGACTGACCAGCAGGTGATGGGCAATCAACCTGACATAGTGGTGGTGGATAAACAGCAGGAGACAGCTGTGGTGATAGATGTAGCAATCCCAAGTGATGGAACATCAGGAAAAAGGAGCAGAGAAGCTGGAGAAGTACCAAGGACTGAGGGAAGAGAGAGAGAGAGTGTGGGGCGTGAAGGCAACAGTGATACCAGTAGTGACCGGGACACTGGGAGCAGGAACCCCGAGCTGGGAGGATGGCTCCAGCAGAGACCAGGAACAACATCTGAGAGCTCTGTTCAGAAGAACGCAATCCTGGGAACAGCTAAGGTCCTGCAGAACCCTCCAGCTCCCAGGCCTCTGGTAGAGGACCCCAGCTGGAAGGAGACACAGTACCGCCGGGTGGCGAGAACACAGCTTATATATTTTTGATGGTGCTTTTACTCCTCCATATGTATTGAGAATAACAGAGATTGAAAGTAATTCTGATGATAAAACTCATATTGTGGAAGGTGTTAGCTACTTTGCTGCTTGATCAGATGTGATTCTCTAATTTTCCTTATGGTCTGTTCTAAACTTCTTTTGTTGTCTTATTTTATTCCTGGACATTGAAGTCATTTCATTTGAGGCTCAGTTTGATGAAAGCAGAAAAACATTGAAACCATGTTTTAGTGCAGATTATATTCTAGAAGCGCTCGTGTTGAATGAGCAGTAATCTGACTTCTGTTTGAATTTCCAGAGCGTTGTCCTCCATCAGCTGCTCAGACTGTCCCACTGCTCTGCTGCTTTTACTCGTCTCAGTGCAGTGGGGACAATTTTATTCAGAAGCTGCTTGACTTTGTAAAATTGCTCCACTGGCCAGATTTGGACCTTTGTTGGGTCCACAGGCCACATGTTTAACCATCATGTGTTGCTTTGTTAAAATGTCAGACATGTTTGACGTTCGATCCTTCCTGGCCATCGCTCCTGAAGTGAAGACAGACCTCACTCTGCCTCTGTCTTTCCCAGGCCTGCTGCAGGTTTGTCTCTGCATTATGAGCACAAACTAACCAGACACACACGTTGTTGCTGCGCTGTCTGAACTGTGGGAGTTTGGAGTTTAAAAGCAGACCCACGGGGCAGAAACGATTGAATATAAATCCTGCGCCGCCCTGGCTGGATATGATGAGTGCTCTCTGCTGGGTGGGCACCGAGTGAAAACCATGAGGGGGTCTCCGTTTATAGGGCGGCAGGAACATCACTGAGCTGAATAATGGATCACTGTGGTCCCTCAATCTGGGCTGTGTCTCCCCAAAGCGTCTTAGGACTTAAGAAGAGGGTAAAACTCATCTTCCAAACCTTCCTGTGCTCAAAGAAAGCGGAGCAGAGTGGCCTTGTTCAGCAGGGTTTCCACTCGACGTGGATTAAAAACACTTTCCTGTAAGACCCGCCTGGGCTGAGGTCAATGAGACACCCGTCCACTGAGTCCGCGCTCCAGCATCCTCCTGTGGAGGTGGAGGTGGGGGTGGAGGGTGAAAGCCGGATGTCAGTGACCTGAGGGAGAGATGAGGGCGGAACGGGCATAAAAATGAAAGAACATCAGGTCAAGTCCAAATACAAAGCTCTACGTCACATTTTAATGAAACAGAAACAGCTGATACTTCAGACTTTATTTACAGTATTTATGTGATGGTTAATAACTTCAATCCAGCGCAGGCTCTAATCTGGCTGATCTGGAGTGTGGCATTAGACGTAGCAGCTTCGGTAGCTGAAGGATTGAGGATTTTGGCGTTCGGAGCTGAACTGAGACGCAGCAGAGAAAGATAAGCATCAGGGTCAAATCCTGTGACCACCGGAAAGGAGAAACATGCAGGAAGCTGCAGAATGGTGCAACAGGCGACTGGCCTCAACGCTTTCTCCTGGATTCTGCTCCAAGACGCTTCTGAATCCAACCCTCCTCACTGTTTCTCCTCAAGTTTCCACTGGTTAAGGTTTTTTTTTTTTTTTTAAAGATGTTGGATCAACACACATCTTTGCACTTAAAGTGAAGGACAGCATTTGGGAGTGAAGCAAAAAAATGTGTTGGTAGAGGCAGTCATGGATCAGCAGTTCACCCTTTGTCAGTCTATGACAGGTAGAGATCAGAGCAGGAAGCATGTGGAGGTGTAGACTCTGCATAGACTGCTCTCATACCTGACACACCAAACACCACGTGACTTCCTGTATCCTCTGGCCCTCGGCCGTGCCGTGTCCTCCAGCGCTGCTCTCGTTCATCTGACGTTCTGTTCCAAAGTAAAGACCATGAAAACCTTCTGACTTTGACTGGAAAAAACTAATCTAGCTGAAATATGAGCAGAGGTCTCCCAGATGCTCCCACAATGCACCTGGCCAGCTGCACAGGTCGGCCCTGAGCCGACGCCGTCCCGGTTCTCAGCACCTCATTGCTCCTGTGGCGTGGGACAGACCCAGCAGGGGGCGGCAGGACCCGGCTTCACAGGCTCAGACTGCTTCTGTGTGTGTGTGTGTGTGTGTGTGTGTGTGTGTGTGTGTGTGTGCCAGTGCCAGCAATAACCTAATGAGTATAATAGGGCAGTTATATTTTTAATAAACACAGCAGGCAGCTGCAGTCTGCCGAGGCTCGTAGCTAAACGGAGGGAGAGATCGGCAATGACTCACCGCGGAACACTAACGGCTGATTACACACCCGCTCGCTCTGCGCGCGCGTGTGTGTGTGTGTGTGTCTGCGCGCACAAAAGACATTTTTCTGAGCGAGAACCACGCTTTATGAGTTACCGTTTCTCATTAGCGCTACATGTCTGCGGCGCCGCCGCCGCCGCCGCCGCCGCCGCCCTCCGTCCTCTGCATGAGAAAAGTCCATGTCGGCACTTTCTTCTCCTCGGCACCCGCCGGCGCTCCCTCCACGCTGCCCACGCCATATTAAAACCGCGGCGTTCCCCGCCATGTTCCGCTCTGCGCCTGTGGAGCAATAAGAGGAGAAGTCTCAGGTGAGAGATCTGGCGAGGGGAAGTGTTCAATCTGTCCTCTGGTCTGGCGCCGGGACGACCCGCAGAGACACATTCCAGCATCAGTCACTGCTTCCAGTCTTATTTAAGTCATATTAAATCACATTACTTATATGAAATCCAATTATTAAAAAACTAATTGATTTTGTATTGGAGCTGCAGTCAGTAGGATTCTGCTGCTGTGAGGGTGAAAACATGGAGGAGGGGGCGGAGTGGGATTATAATCCAGGAGAGCAGCCACAGGAGGAGAACCGGAGAACCAGAGAACCGGCTCTGATCACCTCCCGCTTTGTTCCAGACGTCCGAATGCAGCACCAGCGACTGATAACAGCTGATCACTGAAACTCCACTCAGTCTGTTTCACGGCTTCACTGGAAACAAATAAATACAAACAGGACGAGTCGTTCTTCAGGTTTAACAGAAAATACATTTAGAAGATTCATCAAATGACTTTGCACCTTTCTAAAATTAAAAATATCAATCATAAATGAATGAATGTGTTGCTGAATATTAAGTATCCTGTTGTAATAATCATAAGCAAACATAACTATAAGAACAATAAATCTCCTTGTTTAATTCTTTCATCCTGCATTCCAGCCAAAATTATCATTAAATATTTGTAACATTAAAAAAGGACACACGCACGCACGCACGCACACACACACACACACACACACACACACACACACACCGGGGAGGATGCTGTGGACTCCTGACTTGGTGTCAGGCTGAGTTTTGTTGCTCTCTGAGAAGCCAGCCTCTCTGTAGCGTGGGGGGAGACGGGCTGGAGGGCCGCCTGGCCTCCAGGTTCAGGTTTACTGTGGTCTGGGTTTACAGAGTTTCAGAGTTTCAGAGCTCTGCACCTTACAGTTTTACTGTTTTCACTAGTTATTTCAGTTTAGAAATCTTATTTTCCCAATATCTGCAAAAGAGTTTACAATTTATATCTATAGAAGCTGTATTTGACAAAGACATTGAATTAATCTGGTCTACATGGAACTTTACTTTGAAAGAAAATAGAGGAAAGAAATTCTTTCTTTGTGTTCATTTGGTTCCTAATTAGGAAATCAGAATTTTTACTTGTGATTCAAAATGTGACTAATAGTGATTAACTATGCAAATTCAGTGATTAATAGAGATATAAAGAATTAATTTATTTAAAGGTGTAATACAGGATTTTCTCGAAAAGACGAAGCCAAACGTCTGTTACTCACTTTTTGAACAACGCCATGCTCCAGACCATCGCCCGGCTCTCCTGCTTCTCCCAGGAAACGTGGAAGCGTGCGAGCGCGACCTCCTCTTCTCCGGCGTGCACGGCTCTGTTTACAGTTTCTGCGATCCGCCTCGCTCATAAATAAAGTTTGTTTTCTGAAACAGTTCCAGTTTCATTATGTCAGACTCGCCATCGGTCAGTACTAGCTCAGAAGCTCACCAGCTACATAAACACTCTGAATGCGCAAAAGGGAGAAGCTGATTGGGCGCGAGCACGGAGAACCGCCTTACGAAAGCAGCTCGTCAGAATGATTGACAAACAGACCCACCAGTTATTTAGGTGATCCACCCGGAAATCAAAATCCTGTATTACACCTTTAAATAATTGTCCTTGTGTCCACCGTGTGCTGTGAGATGAAGACATTCGCAGTGATCTCTCTCTTCATCAGAGGAAGGCGGAGCCTGAGTGGACACATGAAGGTGAACGTGTGTCTCCGTTCCTCTGCTGTTTCAGAGACGTGGGACGGGACGCTGTCTCTGTTCCGTCAGGAGTTCTTCCTCGCTTCTCCGCTGAACCCAGACTGACTGCGATAAACAGAGGCCTGCTCTCAATCAGGTCCTCCGCCCAGCGTCTCCCGGCGGGCATAAACCCTGACGAGTCCTCACCTCCAGCCACTCCAAATACCCACACACACACACACACACACACACACACACACACACACACACACACACACACACACACACACACACACAGGCATACAGACAGCACACCACACACATGCATAGAGAGTAAACATAGCGCTGTCCATGGTGCTGAAGTAATAACTTAATACAATTACTTAACACAATTTTGTGAAAACACAAAAACACGAAAACACACATGCACACACACACACACACAGACACACACACACACACACACACACACACACACACACACACACACACACACACACACACACACACACACAGATAAGAAGAAATAAACTCAAAACAACTAAATAATTACATTTTGAGTGCATCTTGATTATCATTTAAGTAAATTGTAGTTTTTCCAAATGTCTCTTCTTTTCATTCTTTTTAAGCAGCACATGTGTTTTGTTATAATTACTTCATCTTGTTATAATTCTCTATTCTTTTTTATTATTTTCATACTTATCAGTGTAATCTGAATTCAGAATGTTTAAACATCAGGAGGGTCACAGGTTTTTTGTTCTGTTCGGAGCTGCAGGAGTAAATCACAACCAGGCCCGAAACCAGGGGTGTTCAACCTGCGGCTCTGGAGCCACATGTGGGTCTTCAGTCCCTCCATGAAGCTTTCACTACATGAAACGTGAATAAACTTACACAATGATTCGTGTCTCTTGGTTCAAGGATCCAAAAAACTTACAAGTAGAACTGAAAAACAGCTAGAACCACAGGAAAGAGGAAAACATCACAAAATCCTGAAACGATTACAATTTTAAAAATAGAAACATTTGAAATGTTTGGAAAAATACACTCAAAACTGCTTAAAAGAGTTAAAATTGCCAAAACAGCTAAAATTGTCACCAAAAAAGCTCAAATGGAGGAGTGAAGCAGGTAAAACCAGATTAAAAAAAAGGTTAAATGTCAGAAAGTGTTCACTATTCTGAAACTGTAGTTTTTGTTTCTGCGCCAAATCTACATATGAAACTTCATCAATCATCTGCATTTAGCCTCGTTTTAAGGTGTGTGTGTTTTCCGGCTGAGACAGAATTAAAACGCCATCAGTGTAATTCAGATCTGAAGATGAAAGGTCATCGATGAGAGGAAACCGCTGCTTGATCCGGATCACAGAGTGGACTGAAGACGAGGACGGTCACCGCATCGCCACTGAAAGATTAAATAACAGAATGACAACATGGAGTCCTCAGGATGGAACGTCATCGGGTCATGTCTGGATTCACTGAGCGATTACAGTCATGACGTATTATCACTTTAAACCCACCGACCACCAAAAAAACTCAAAACCTCTCTTATTCAACTCCCAGTAGAACTGAAGACACGAGGTTGATCAGTCAATGCCTGGACTGATCTGCTGGAGCTGACTGACCCTTTGTCGTGTGTTTGTTCCTCTGGGGGAACTCCAGCACCGTCCACGTATTGTGACAGTCCTGAATGATGTGATGGAGAGGTCAGAGGTCAGGGTCTGAGCCGTCGGCCCAGATCAGGTCCCGACCAGACGGTCCAGAGAGGACCGAGGTCACCTCACATTCTTCATGAACAGGGAATCAAACTCACGTCTCTAACAAGAACCACAAACCTGCGTCTTCTACAGGAATCGAACCCCAGACCCCCCAAACAAAAGCAGACGTCTCTGACGACGACAACAACAACAACAACAACAACAACAACCTGTTTTCTACAGGAATCAAACTGAATAACTTCTGGACACAAATCTGGATCTTTACAGCATTCTTCTGGTGTGGGATTCAAACCTGCGACCATGTGGACCATGTGGGTCATGACTGAAGTGTGATGATGAGTGACATGAGGGCAGAGTGAGGTCCCAACAGAACCAGCAGGTCCCAACAGAACCAGCAGGTCCCAACAGAACCAGCTGGTCCCAACAGAACCAGCAGGTCCAAACAGAACCAGCAGGTCCAAACAGGTTCTGCAGACTTAAAGACAAGATGAGGAACTAACAGCCTCCTCTTCCTCACCCTCATCTTCTTTGTCCCCCCCCCCCCCTCCTCTCCCTCCTCCTCCTCCTCCTCCTCCTCTTCCTCTTCCTCCTCCTCCTCCTCCTCCTCCTCTTCCTCCTCTTCCTCCTCCTCTTCCTCCTCCTCTTCCTCCTCCTCCTCTTCCTCCTGTATCCTCCTCCTGCATCCAGACACCGTCAGGCTCGCGATCCCACGGTGACACACTCACACGTGCACACCGTTTGACTCACACAGGGGCTGAGTCTCTGACACTCACACATACACACACTCACACACACACACACCCTCTCTCCACACACAAACACACGCGCACACGCTCTCTCGCACACTTGGTGTCGGAGGACCGGAGCGGAGCGGCGGAGCTCGCGGAGCAGCATCTGGAGACCAGGCGGGAAAAGGCGCGAGGCGGCGTGGCTTCACGGTAGGTCTTTATTCATCTCTTTCACGACACCGGCACACCGCGCGGGAGCTGCGCGGGGCTGTGCGGGGCTGTGCGGGGCTGTGCGTCGCCTTGCGGGGCTGTGCTGCACGGTGCGGGGCTGTGCGGAGCTGCACGCGGATCCTGCTCTATGGATGGAGCTCATGATGAATTTGGCGGGAATTTTGTTGAGAAAAAGTCCTAAAAAGTCATAAAATCCCCAGATTAAAGTTTTTAGTCAGTGCAGATTAGGGGCAGATTTTTGCTTCTTAAACAGCCTGAGATTTTATTCCATTTTTATCTTTGACAAACTTCCACTTCTACAAAATGTTTTCACAAAATATCCAATAACATTTTAAACATTTTAAACCGTAATAAATATTAATTTTATTTATTTCACTTTTTATTCCCAGAATTAATATGACTGTTTCAAGAGGAATCAAGAGGAAACACATGACAGAGATTATTTTAGAAATATTGGTTTCATTTGTTTTCAGTGAGGAGACTCAGTGGAAAATCCATGAAATAACCTCCTGACTGGATCTGAATTTCTGGAAAAACTTAATTGAAAATATTAAAGCCAAACAAAACAGATCAGAACAACAAGTGTGTGTGTCAACAAGACAAAAAAGGAAAATAAGATATTTTAATTAAATTCACAAAATATTTTTTTTTAATTTATTCAGCACTTCTGTATTAGCAGTAACCAAGAGAACATACTGTAACTTCAAACTTTGCAACGAAAAGTAGATTTTCAGTCTTAACTGTTGTGCAAAATATTGTTTTATGGTTTTCAGTTTCACCTCTAAAATTGAAATGTTTAAAATTATTTAGATAGAAATTAAGCAAATTTCATATTGTAGTTGATGCTTCAAAACTTTTTTTCAATAAAATTACTCTTCTGATTGAAACTCTCACAAAATCTTAAAAGAAGTTTCAGCTTCATTCAACTTTTAAACTTTTTTCTTGAAACGATCTGAAATACAACACAATAGAAATAATTTATAAATCATAGAGGGGAATTCTTAAAGTGCCGATTGGTTTTAGAGTAAAAATTATTTACTGTAATAATTTACTTAAATTTCATGTGTTCAAACTTTTCTAGACAGTTGAAAATGTGAAAGTATTAAAACATATTTCTTGGCTTTTTGTCAAAATAAAGCAAAGGAAAAGAAGCTGAAGCTTCTCAGTCAAGTTGTTTTCTTCTGAAGATTTTAATGAACATTATGACAAACTGACATTATTCAAACTAATATCTGAATGAAAATGAGGCTCGGATTGAATATTTTTAGCTCCAGGAAATAGAATTTTAGTCATTTTCTAAATATAAATGTCTTTATTTTGAACTCAGTTAGTGTAATACATGTCTTATTTAAATATTGACCTCGCTCCTTCGTGTGTGTGCACACACAGTCGTGGACTGTATTGCCTCTAATATTGCTGAAAAATGTGAAACCCAAACAAAATTCTTTTGTTTTTGAATTTGACCAGTAGGTGACTTTTGTCTAAATAGAGATAACTGAAGTATTTCTTCATGTGCGATTTGATGATATATTCAAGTTCAAGTTCAAGTTAAACTTTATTGTCCCCAAGGGAAATTTGTCTTGGGCTTGTTGTGCTGTAGGTTAAACACACAGTATAGTTACAATGCTAAAACAAATAATTTCATAATTACACAAGACATTAATAATGAAAAGAACAGTGCAACGTATGCAAAAATGACAACAATCAGCGCCTGCAACAATTCAACAATGTATATTGATATTTTGTTGATGCCGTTTTGAAAAGTCAAACCTAGTGTTTCCTTTTCTTCTTGTTTTCAGAACTGTTTCAGTTTGTCACATATTTCAAATGCAGGGTGGACGAATCAGGAAAGCTGGGAAAGATAAACTGTTCACTCAGAAATGGACATCTTCTGGTTGCAGAAACAGGAGATTTTTGTCCCCGTTCAAAGCTGTTTTCTCATCGAGTGGCTGCGACTCGGCTTGTGAGGAACTGTCAACACATTCAGTGGAAAACACACACTGAGGGGTGTGTGACCGCAACAGGTGTCTGTGACGGGGTCTGGATGCATGGGGGGCTTCGGGGGGCTTCAGGGGCATCGGGGGGCCTTTGAGTGTAGTTCAGGTCTTCATGTCTTCGTGTCTTCGTGTCCTCGGCCTGGGACGTGGTCATCAGCATGTCCAGGTCATGTGACGCAGAGGGAAGTGAGTGAATCAGATGTTTGAGCTGCAGGTTCTGCATTAACAGTATAAATCCTGCCCTGAGGAGATCAGTGCTGCCCAAGGGCACTGCGGCAGCTCCACTGATGGGAGCTGGGCTCCACTCCATCCACTCAGACATGCTTCAGCATGAGCAGGCTGGTTGTAGCTCATGAGCACGCGGGCAGAGGAGCTGTGGGGATGCTGCTGAGACATGGTGTGTATCTCATCGTTCTGCGTGAATTCGAGGCGTTTTGCGCTCGTGCTCCGGCGAGTCGCATTAGGGGCTGCTCTGAAGTGTAATAAACACACCGGACTGAGATTGAGCCCACACCCTCTAAACACACACACACACACACACACACACAAAGTCAGAATCCCAGCAACAAGAGTCAGTTTCCATCTGTGATTATTATAATTAGGTGTGGAACTGTGATATTAATCTGCTGGAGCTCTGTGTTTACATCCAGATCTATATGTGAGAGCAGAGCGACCGGCCCGTAATGACGACTCAACACGCTGTAAATGTTCATACACAGTGCAGTCTGGGGAGGACATGACTAATTAATGCTGCTCTGCAGGTATTATTGATTTCTGCACAGATCCTGCAGATAGATCTTCTCTTTCTCCCATTTTTCAGTCTGTCTCACTCCCAGACATGAATCTCAGATTACGAAGAAATGAAAGTGTGAAAATTCAGCAGTTTAATGCGCTGCGGCTCTCAGGATGTTTCATTAATGAGCGCAGGATGGGGAAGATCCCCCGGTCCTGGTAATTGAAGTCGCGGTTGCTATCACTGACATTAGTTTGGTCCTAATTGAGTCACTTACACTGGTCTCACTTGGAAAACTTCCCTTGAAGTGGTTGTGGGACTTTGCGGTGCTACAGGTTCACCCTCAGGAACTCGAAGCAGCTTCAGGAAAAAGAGAAAAAAAAACTTTGGTTCTAATGTTTGATGTCCAGGTGAATCATCAGAACCTAAGCTTTGTTTGGATTTGATTCCAGTCTGAATGTGTAAATGATCAGTCAGCAGTAGAAAACAAACCTTGATGTGCTTCAGCTGATAAATCCCACTGGAACTTCAATCGTCATCCTCAGTGTTGGAAAATAAAAAGAGAAGGAACAAACTGTGGACTGTAGAAAATAAATTAAAAAAGAACACCTAGTGAAGGTAGATTCCATCCATGTAAAATCATGAAAGTTGTTTTAATTCCACTTTTGTTCAAATTTCAAACCTTGAGCAGATTCGTCAGGTGCAGTGATCTGATTATCACGGCTTTCACTTCTCCCAGGAGGAGGCCGATGCAATTGCAGGGAAAATATCCACAATGAAAGGTTTTTATGATTTCACTGAACGTGTTTTTCCTGTGGAGATAGATCCGGTCTCTTAGCATCATCATTTATTTTAGCTGTTGGGCACTGAGACCTCTGCCGTAGCAGCAGCACTGTGGCCCTGAACTGACGGCTTTATTCAAATTTTCAGGAGGTCTGGAAGCATCGAGGCCCCACAGATGTCAAATTTAAATCAGCTTGATTTAATCTGCAACTCTTTAAAAAGTCACAACATGCTGTTTTCTGCTTTCTGGAGTTAATCTCGTTTGACACTTTTATTATAGACGGAACAGTCAGGCCGCTGCAGCAGGAAGGAAGAAATATCACTGATCAAAAAGTCTTCATGTTGAATTCTTGTCAATTTTCTTCCATTTGAATTCAGTCTGGCTTGAAAAGTTCTGAATCCATTTGAACCTGTGTTTTTGCTAAGTGGATGTTTAGGCTGCTCCATCAACTGAACATTCACCACTACACCAACATTAACTTTACATAACATACATTACATTCATGATCTGCATGTCAAACTGTGGAAGATCCGTTTTCCATTTCATCAGTTCAACTTTAGATCCAACTTAGATGAAATTGCTTTGAGACACTGCTGGATATGTTCTGAAGTGTAAATGATGTGCATTAGCTTCACGTCAGATGTTTCATGGTTTTGGTGGAGAAGCAGCAGGTCAGCGTGTCGCCAAGCTTTCCTCGGCTCACTTCTTCAGGGGATCTCACTCTGACGGAGACTCCAACAGAACCCTGACAGCTCCATGAGGCGGGCCACTGCCAGGACTCAATCAGCGAGATAATCACCGCCACGACACCATCACCATCACCATCATGATCACGATCACTGTTGTGTGTGTGTGATATATGTATATGTGTATATATGTGTATATATATATATATATATGTATATATATGTATATATATATATATATACATACCTATATATATATATGTGTGTGTGTATATATATATATATATATATATGTATATATATATATATATATATATATATATATATATATATATATATATATATATATATATATACATATATATATATCACACACACAACAGTGATTGTGTATAGTGTATATATATATATATATATATATATATATATATATATATATATATATATATATATACATATATATATATATATATATATATATATATATATATATATATATATATATATATATATATATACCGGTAAAATCTGCCGAAGTCCAACATATTTTAACACCACCTCCAAGCTCAATTTTTATTTGAATATTCCCTCCAAGCAAAAATTGAATTCAGAAAGGCAATTTCCACGTCATTTTATTAAAAAAAAAAATCAATATAACCCCGAATTTTATCTTTTATGAATAAGCCTCGTCTATGTGGAAAAAAACCTTTTTTTTCCAGGCGGAACTAAACTTATAGCAGTGTTTCATTACTCCGACAAACTGCTCAGTAACAAAAATACAGCGGGAGACACATGTCGAAACAGGCGAAACTTAAAGACTTTTTTAATAAACAAAATAGTTCAGAGGAGAAAGGGTCAGAGCCCTATAGAGTCCAAATGTCATGTCGCTGTCAAGGTGCGGATCCTAACCGTCATTACTGGGGAGCTGTCTGGGACGCCGCTGTTTGACTCCTCATCACTCATTGACGCACAGTGAGGGTTTTATCATCAGTTTTTGTAAACAGTCCACTCAGGGTGTTACGCAACTTTACTTTGACGATAGAAAATATGTTTCTAGGACCAAATCATTTACGTTTTTAAATGGCTTTGTCACGTTGAGCGACAAAGATTACATCTATTGAAAATACACCCCCACTTAATAAGAGGAATAGATTTTTTTTTACAGGCTTGCTTTGCAGGTGAGTAGACTTTAAATATATGTCCTGATCTTTGGGCATATCTTTGAATAAATTCCCCTACCATTCCATTGAAATGTAGTCCACATGAAATTTGACAGGCGAGGGGTGGCGCCATATGAAGTGTATATATATATATATATATGTGTGTGTGTGTGTGTGTGTGGTGTGTGTGTGTGTGTATACATACATATATATGTACATATATATATATATATATATATATATATATATATATATGTGTGTGTGTATATATATATACACATATGTATATATAACAATGACACAGAGCAAATAGATCTGATTTGCTTGATGCGGCAGGCTGGAATCCGGCTTTCGTTTCCTGCGGTGTGACGGAGCAGGACTCCTTCACCTTTCCTCTGAGGGAATGTCCAGGCCGACGTCACATGAACCAACTTCACTTCATTATTCTCCTTCAAAACGTGTAAACTCCTGTTGAAAAGCCCGAATGGCTGCAGAGCCTCCGTCAGGGAGCAGCGACGCCCCGTGACGCCCATGACAGATTGAAATGAGTGTGATCTGTGAGCGCTGATAAAGGTATTAATAGAAAGGTGGGAACGTTTTCTCTTCATTTCCTGTTGTAGAGGTGAACCCTGGAGTTAGAAGGCCTGACTGCTCAGATGAAGGCAGCACACAGGGACCCCCCACCTCCACCTCCACCTTGCTCCCACATCTGCCCTCCCTCGTTACATGAAGCCGTCGATCCTCACGAGGGCTGAACGATACATCGTTATCATATCGATATCGGGATATGAACATTCAGGACATTCGTTTCTCAAAATCAACGATATCAAGATTTCCCCTGCTTGCCCTGCATGTCAGCTCGCCCATGCACAGGTAAAGCCAGCCAACCACAAACCTCCTTTACTGGTTGACAGCTGATGGCAGAGGGCGGCTGCAGAATCTGTACAAAGTTTGGTGGTGGTGGCAGTGAGTTCTCATGAATAAAACTGCATTTTTTTTTTACATCCTTTTGTATTATGATGTTTTTATTTTTCTGAAAAATGCTAAACTTTCACTGATTCCATTGTAATATATTGTATCGATATCGAGATATCTGGCATGGATATCCAGATATGAAATTTTGCCCATATCGTTCAGCCCTAATCCTCACCACAAACGGGTCTGCCATTTTGGAAATCCCAATCTGCTGCTCTTCTGTCCACATTGAAGAAAGCCAAAATCTAAAGCCTCTTTTCCGCTGCGCAGTGCATTGAAGTACAGGTGGGGTTTCCACTGCCTCAGGTTGTGGATAGTAGCAAACAGAAGCGTTCCAGGCCAGCGCCGCTTCTCCTAACCCCTCCGTCGTGGTCCCTAACACAAGGAAGTAGTAAGGACTGTCACTCTGAACAAACCCGCCGGGCTTCAACAGTTTTTCGACTGTCCAATGTTCACTGTACTAGTTTTAACAACATCATTTAGAAATTCTTGTGTAAATTGCAACACAATCGATGGTGAGTCTGGGGAGCTTGTCGGGGTTTACACTGTTAACATGGGTTTTAGGAATCTTTCCTCTGAAGTTTTGATCCCGGATTCTTCACATGAATTGTTCCAGACTTCCAGCATTCTGTTCTGTTGAGAGTGTCGGTAAATAACTTGGCTTTGAACTAGAAGAAACTTCAGTAAGTGAAGCTTCTTTATGGCTTCATAATAGTCAAAAGTATCCAGATAAAAGGAGTATTGATTTCAAATTTCAGGGCCTCAAAAACAAAACAATCATGAAGTCAAACTCAGAAAAAACATAAATCTAACGAAAAAGTCGTTGGTAGAGACTCACAGCTGGAACGCTAGAGTGGCTGAACTCCGCCTTTCGCTTCCTCCATTTGTCTGTGCCAAACAAACAGAGTTGAGCCAAGTGTTTTATATGAGTGAAATCAATAATGATCCGGAGACCTGACCTGGATTGGGCTCTCTCTGTTTCACTGACAGAGCAGATGGTCCTGCATGAATACTAAACACAGGGCAGAGCGATGAGATGAGGAACAACAGGCAGATCCTGAACAGCATTCAAAACTCTGTCCATTCATATTTTTTACATGAAGCGCTGGCTCAACGCTGGGCTAACACCGATAACAGGCTCCACGGAGGCGTTGATGAAGAAGGAACTCAATCATGATGTCCTGCTAATGGCTGCTCTTCTGTTGAGGTCTCACTCAGGCAGGACGGAGGATTGATACACTAAAGGAAGTCTCCTTGATGTGACTGATGAAGCTAAGAAGCAGCAGCTGACAACAGGACAACATGTAATGAAAGAATAACTCTTCTTCTCACACCACAGAGAGACTGAATGGTGAGAAGTAAATAAATCTGATGGCAGCTGTTCTCTCATTTGAAGCTTATGAGCTGTTCATAGCAAAAAACAAAAACATTGAGAAATAATTGCTAATAATTACCAGATGGTGAGGACAGCATTTGAAGCATTTCTTTATGTGTCGCTCAGTCCTGTGACCTCTCTTTCCCCCGGAAAGTGACTGAAGTCATTCGATCCATCGCCTTAATGTGGGGAGCAATAAGTTGAGAGAGAAAGCCATTTGGGGAAGTGGAATGAACCATGGAAGCCTCTTTTAAGCTGTGCGGGGTAACAACTTGTTACCTGTGAAGTATAGCTTGAAAAACATCCCTCGGCCTCCGAGGAGGATCCACAGAGACCTGCTTGCCGGCTGCAGAACCCGGAGAGCGGCAGATTTGAAGTCCCTGCTGAGGGTCATCAGATCGGCAGGAAGACCCAGAAAGCCTCTCTGCCCACTGAAGCCCAGCTGAACAATAACCACAGTGTCTGAAAGGCTGATCTGGAGCAAGCCTGTCATCACCTCATCACACTCCAGCTTCAACCACACCAACAGAGAAAAGGCACACAGTGGAAGAGACGCTGGCAGCGAGGGAGATACAATCAGCACAAATACAAGTACAGTTTCTACCGAAAACAATAAAAAAGGTGATTTTTTTTTTTAAAATAACAGCAGATACTAAATGCCACATGAGCAGAAGGAGCCCTCTCCTGGTCATGATGAATACAACAACTGCAACTCAGCTGAAGAAACGCCAGCATGAGAACAATGTGAGAAACCCACCAGACAGATCAATACCCGGAGATTCAGTCTAGAAATAGCAATAATAGAGAAAAGCCTTTTCTCCAGAGTAGACACAGCTGTCCGTCTTCTGGACGTGAAGATCACATCGTTCACTGATGCGAGCCTTCGTCAGGAAGACGTCGACACAACAGCAGCTCTTGAAAACTGATTGCCAATATGCAGATGATGTGATGGTATCAGACAGAGACGCTGATTGAGACAGTCACATCTCACTCAGAGACAATCAGAGGTCTCACACACCTACTTTTAGTCTCTGAGATGTTGACAGTATCAATAAAGATCCGTTTGTTTGTGTGATTAATTTGAAGAAAATGGTGTGAAGTGCTGGAAGGCTGATTACAGAAACGCTTTTGGCTGTAGGAACAAACAGCTACAGCAGACAGCCGAGAGAAGGAAAACTTGTCAAAGTATTCTGAGTGAAAGACAGAGAGGGTGGTGGGGTGTTGTGGGGGGTGGAGAGAGGTCCTGGCAGCCATGTCTTATTCATTGAGGGGTCACTGGCACGGCGACCCCCACCGCTGAATTATGAACCACACCGTGATGCAACATGACATGACTGACACACTCTGCACTGAATCTCCATCCCTCCCCCCCAGGGGGGACGTGGACAAATGAAGCCCGGCTTCACGGACACATCCGCCTCTGGCTGGAACAATATTGTGTTTTTGAAAAGCCACTTGTGATTCATTTTCTTCTGCGCTTCCTTTTCACTCAGCTGTAAGTGAAGTGTTACCAGCCGAATCCACAGCAGACAGAAGCAATCTTCCCTCCTCTTTATTGTGCGCTCTGTAAACTCTCCGAAAGGTCAGGAGCGCCGAGACCTCGCTTTAACAGCCACTTCCTCGTGTGAGTGTGTGCTGAGCATCTCTTCACCGGCGACTCAGTGTCTTTACAAGAGGAGCAGCTCTTTACGGGACATCCACACTCAGTGACACACACACGAGTTATCTCCTCTCAGCACAGATATCCTTGAATTCTTTAGCAACAAGTCAAGACTTAATGAATGATTGAACGGATGAATGAATGAATCAAAATCACATAATGATCTGAGTGAGTGAAACCCAAACAGTGTTCAGTATTCCATCAATAGAAGGACATGAAGTGAATTCAGCCGGTTCGCTCTGGAAGCTCGGTGTCATGAATGATTGAGTGCAGAGTCGTGTTCGCGTTGACATCGGGTCAGCAGGAAAATACAACGAGCATCCTCATTTATTTCAGTAGACTCGCAGAAATGAGAAGGTTTCACCAAAAAGAGACCATTTTGATGTCATGCGAGGTTTTTATCCAAACTTGATATTTACTGGTTAATGTAATATTCTGGGCTGATGCTTCATTGAAATTCCAGTACGAGGTAGAAGATGCTCTCCAGTTTTCCAGATATGCCACAAATCAAGCCCTGCAGTCCAGCGCTGGTTTCAGTTTTCTGACATAACTATTTCATTTACTTTTTCTAGTTTTTGTTAATTTTGTTTTCCATCAGACTGTTGGAGACGTTTGTTGTCCTCCACAGACACGGGCTGCTGCATTCCTGCAAATCATGAACTCTTCAGAGCTTGACATTTCACTGACCGAACAGACTTGTAGACATTATACTTATGGAATCTTTGGGAAACATCCCAACCGAACAACAACATGATTGAGCGTGAAACTGGAACCTGGCAGAGAACGTTGAATTTTCAGAATTGTACCGACAGAACTGTATCGTACCTATAGAACCATATCGCACCTACAGAACCGTATCGCTCTGACAGAAACATTTCACACCTACAGAACCGTATCGTACACAACTTTTCTGAACCGTCGGACTGGTTCGCGTTTGGCTGCAGGAACAATGATACTAAATATACATGAGACTAAGTATACAGTTTTAATTCATTCTTCACATAAATGGAGAAAATGAACCTGTACTATGCAGGTATAAATAAATAGGAAATCAACCCACTGATTTAGGATTTGTTGAGTCGTCACCACAGTTTAAAGGCCGTAACATTTCAGAGGAACGCTTATGAAATTAAATTAATAGTTAATGAAGATGGTTCCTCTAAGTATTTATTATCTGCTTGTTTTCTTTGAGTTTCTCAGTGACTGAAGATCAGGAATTAGAAATGTGATCTATAATAACTTTACAATGTCAAATGGTGATATGTTCATACTAAATATTTTGGAATCTATTAACTAGACCCTCCAACACGTTTAAAGCAAAATGTCATACAGACAATGATGAGGTTTGTTAGGCAAAAAGCAAAAGTAAAGAAATAATATGGAATGAAAAAACAAAAAGAGACAGACGTGAGAAACAAAACAATGTAAAGAGCAGTAGATTTAGAGTCATTTGAGCACCACTAACAAGCACAGTGATGGATTTGATTCACAATTTGACTTTTTGAGGGGAACGTCGGACATTTCCACTGTTTGTTAACTTTTTACCTTTCCGTTTCAGGGTTTCGCCGGCTTGCATCAACTCCTCTTTAGATTGCATATTGACACTTTCCATGAACAGCCGTCACAAATACACCAAACAAATCAGCTCAGTGCTTTTTCTACTGCTAATCTGTGGGGGAATGATGGTGGGGAGGCCATACACTGGAGAATCACCTTCAACCGCTGGCAGACCCCAAACGCAGATTAGCACATAATGAAATAAAGGTTTAATGAGAAAAATCAGGTTCCAAACAAAAAAGCTTCAAAAAGGGCAAATCCAGAAGGCAGGTCACAGAGAAACACCAGCTTTGAACATTGAACCACTTCTAATACTGCTTTCTGAAAGCAGTGGGACGTTTCAGAACCACAAAAGAACCGAGCAACGTGAACCCAGGTCCACATGTTTCTCCTCAGGCGGGTGAACACTGGTTAAAGCATGTCTCTGCCTTTCAGTGCCTCGACGCTATGGTGCTAGAAAACCAGCCTCATTTGAATTCTTTCCAGAAATGATGTGATGTGTTTTTGACCCCTGAGCCGTATGTTGGACACCCCTGACGTAAAGCACTGACTTGGTTTACAGGGTTGAAACGAGTCTGCTGTCGTATTTGATTCTCACATTTCTGGCTCGTCTGAAACAGTTTTAGTCTCTTTCATGTTGTTGAAAATAGATTTACACAGAACAAAGAGAAGCGGTGACGAGACAGAAGGCTCTGAGAGGATGCGAGCCTGGCTCCGCCCGAATCCGGGGTAAGTCGTGTAAAAGATGGACGGAGGACTTTTCAGAAAGGAGGGTGAACAGAAGCATGTGGTCAAAGAGTCCGCTTGACCCACAGGACGACTCTTCCAATGAAAGACCTTCTGTTTCAGGAGTGGTGGAGAGAACTCTGAACTCTGAACCCGAAGTCAGACATCAGAGACGTAGCTCGTCCTTAGCAAGTTAGCATTCCTCCTTTCCTCCCCTCCTCCCCTCCTCCCCTCCTCCCTTCCTACAAAAAAACAAAAAACATTCTGGGACGTTTCACTGTGCTTTGGCCCAGGAGCAGTAAATAGAATAACATAATGTTTGACTTTCACATGTTTATGCTAAAATTAATATTTTCTATTAATCACTCATGATAATTTGGAATCAAACAAAGTGAAAATTAGCAGTTGTTATTAAGAAGTCTTTTAGTTACGATATTTTTAATTTATTTTTTGTTTGGTTTATTTCAAAGCCATTTAGCCTGGATACTTAATGAACGCTTCAAATTCTGAGATTTGTCAATTTGTTTATGTCTAGACTTTACAAGTTTAATACAAAGAATTATCCTTATGTCAACTCACACACACACACACACACACACACACACACACACACACACGCACACTCACACACACACACCCTCCTCTCATTTCAGGGCTGACGGTTGTGAAGCGGTTTGCTTTGATGAGCGGAATGCGTCACTGTGGACTGGACGGGAGTCACAGCCACGGACACTAATGAGGTTTTTAGCGAGGAGATTCGTCATCTGAACTCTTTGTTTATTCCCACAGAAACAGGGAAAGACGGAGGATCACAGCTTGTTCTGTGTGTTTGCATGTGTGTGTGTGCGCTTCGGAAAGCGGTTAGCATCATCCGGCATTGATGGAAACAGCAGGTGAAGGAAGGCGGAGACGGCGGCGACGCCTGCAGCTGGGCTTGTTTGTTCCAAAAGGAGAGGCGGGGGAGGCTGGGGCTGGGGGGCTTTAAAGAGACAAGGTGAAACGCTCAGGTCGTGACTGCTTCTCGAGTCGAAGCCAGTTTGAGAGCAGAGCCGAACCCACCGGCTCAGTGTGACCCACAAGTGCTCATTACAAAATAGATCTGAGAGGACGGACCGACTGTGACTCTGCAGTGAGTGGCAGGCGTTAGGGCGCGTTGAGATTGAGATTAACTTGGGCAGGAATACTCAGTGATCCCTCTCATGGATTAACGAGAGCTAGCAAAGCAGCGCGACGCCAGAAAAGCATACAAACTGCTGGTGCAACACAACAAACCTCTGTAAAATACAAACAAGCTGATATTATCAAAAGTCAGACAGACGGATGGCCGGGTTAGGGTTAAAGTTTAGGGTTAGGGTTAAAGGTTAGGGTTAGGGTTAAGGGTTAAGTTTAGGGTTTCTGTGGATGCTCCACAAACCAGCATCGGGCTTCAGCAGTCATCCCTGACACCGGAAGAAAACACACTCGCTGCAGGCTTGGTCGTTGGCTGTCTCTAACGTGTCTCTGGAGAGAAAGTTAACAATCCTTAATGTGATTTTTGCTCCTTAAATTTCATTTTTTTCAGTTTTCCATTTTCAATAACTAATCCTACTTGTTATAGCACCTGGACTTGTGCTTGTTGTTGGATTATGCTGTTATTTTCGCGGGGCGCCTGTGGATTAGAATGACTCACAGAACTGGTGAAGCTGATATCCAGCCTGTCCTTCTGCTGACTGGAAACATCTCTCCACCAGCAAGGCAGCTCTCTGACCTCAGGTGAACTCATATCCAGCCAGCAGGCAGCCTCATGTTTGTAAAATAGTGAAATGTGTGTTAACCTTGATGAACGGGTGCAGAAAGATTTTTACACCCAAGTTTCTTTATTATTACTCTTTTTTTATGGTAACGACCTGCATCTCCAGCTCTTATGGAGGAATAATTACACTGCAGTTGTTTCTCTTTGCCACTGAGCGACCTGTTTGTGACAGTTCTCACCTCTCGGTGTTTTACGGTTCTGTGTTTCATTTCCTGCTCCGGCTCACAGACTGGAGCAAATCTAAAGCAAACATGTCGACGGTGGAAAAACCTTGACTGTGGTCTGAGCAGGTGGCTGGTGGAGGGCGGAGCTAAACCTCCTCCTCATGGTGTGGTGGGGAGCAGCAGAGAGCTCACACAGCTCAGCCCTCGATGGCCACCAACATTAAAGTGTTATTGATTAACATGAAATGACCTTTAGGATGGGAGCTGTGTGTGTGTGTGTGTGTGTGTGTGTGTGTGAGAGAGAGACCTTTGGACAGCGGGCAGATTGGGGGGAGCCCTCCATCTTGAATCGAAGCTGGTCTCGTGTCTCCAGAAGAGAATCTTCCCAGAGGGAAATGCAGCGATTGGAAACACCGAGCTTCAGCCGAGGAGACGTGAGTCCAGTGGCTCCACCTGTTTCACAATTAGAAACGGATGAAAAGAAAAGCTCTCCGTCGGAATCAGGTTTGAAGTGCAGTAAGTGATGAAAGTCGTGGTGATGGAAGTGAAACATTTCAATAAAGATTAAAGTACAAATGAGCTTAAAGCTGCATTAACTGATCTGCGAGGCCGCTCGGGGACAGCACAACTGTTAAAAGTAGTGTTTACTTATCAGGCCATCAGATAAAAAATTAGGCTTATTTCATTCCAATATTCCATTTTTTCAGTTAAGCTGCTTATTCTGTTGTAGTGCAGGCAGCTTACCATGGTTTTTCCTAAAAAGCATTCTGAACAGCTGCTGCTGTGAGAGGAGGCTGAAAGCCGCTGTGGTTCAGTGGGGAGAGCAGCCGTCTGACAATCGGGATGTTGTTAGTTCGATTCCTGTCTCCCCCTGTCTGCGTGTCGAAGTGTCCTTGGGCAAGACACTGAACCCTGAATTGCCCTCGGTGGATGGTTTGAGTGCCTTGCATGGCAGCCGCCTCTGCCGGTGTGTGAATGGGTGAGTGTGATAATGCAGTGTAAAGCGCTTTGGGTTCTGCTAATGCAGATGAAAAAGCGCCATATAAGTGTAGTCCATTTACCAAACCTTGAAGAAACTTGAGCTCTGGGAGGTAAAGTCACCGATTTATTTCTAAATAAGGTCTTCAGACTCTGCCCGCTCTGCCCGTTGATGCTGATCATTCTGCACAGTGCATCTTTATCTTTATGCCAACATTTACAATCTACAGCAAAATACTGACGAATCCATCGAGTCCATCGATTCCTCTGTCCGTCCATCCTTCATCCGCCTGCTGGTCCATCTTCTGTATAGTAGAGTCCTGTGCAGGTCTTTGTGGGGGGCTGGAACTGGGTGGGGGTCAGAACACCTGGACAGGTGAGGACAGGTGAGGACAGGATGTCTTCAGCCACGTTGTGCTCATCGCCCCCAGCGTTGGCTGGTCAGGGGCCGCTGTGGTGGGTGGTGTGATGGGTGGGGCTGGTACTGGTGGTAGTGGAAGTGCTGTCCCCGAGCAGACGTGTTTCACTGAACAGCTTCAGGGAATATTGTGATTTTGTGTTGATGTAAAAAGCAGCCGCAGCTTCTGCAGGGCATCCAAAACATCTTGTGGTTCAAACCTGGATAACTTGACTGCTGCAGAGAAACTGGCTTTTTTAGCAGAAAAACAGGTCTCAATATATGCAATATAAATATCACAGAAAGACTGATCTGAGTTCAGTTTTATGTCCACTAAACCACTGCTGTGGTCGCACTGACTTTTCCCAGAAAACCCTCCTTTCTCCTGTTGGGTTTTCTTGCTTTTGTCTCCATATTGGGGTATTTCATCGGCGCCCCCACAGGCCAGATGTAAATACTGCAGAGATTCTTCTGAGGTTTTGTTCATTCAGAAATCTTTTAAATCATCGTTTTCCTCTCTTTGTGGACGGAGTCTCATCAAGACAATCTTAATTCTCTCACAAGTTACTTTTTGCTTTCATGTCATCAAGACTTTTCTGACTATTCGTCGACAACCTTTAACTGGGCTTGTTGTAGGCTGCGGACATTTTTCTCTTTGTGTCGAGTCTTTTCTGTTTTTATATTGTCTGAATGTTCTTCATCACTTCTGTAATCACAATTCCAGCTTCACGGCCTCTGTGTGCGCAGAGTAAAGAGACAGACGTACAATAAACAGCTGCTTTGAATGTGCTGGAAACACATCTTGACATATTGAATGCGTATTGGCATTTGGTTGAAGAGATAAAGGAGCAGACTATTGGCTTTTGAAAGACGTCTGCAGCCCTTCAAGGTTTTTATGTTGCACTTTCTTTCTTTTGAAATAGGCATTTAATTCACAGATCTGAACTGAAAACCACAACACATTTAGCCGTATTGATAAACCTCGATTCAATCTTCTTCAAGGACAAAAAGGAGAGTTGAGAAATGAGAAATAGCTGTGATTATCATGCTGACAGTGGACACAATGGACGGAGGCCTTTTGAGGTGAGCCGATGCTACATTCTGCACTGTTGCTCTTTGCTGTTTCACAAAATACTCATTTTGAGTCTCGGTAAGCCTTCTGCAGCTTTAATAAATGTTACATGAATGAATGAACAAGCACATGAATAAATGATTAAACAAATTAATAAGCAAGGGAGCGAGGTCGGCAGCCGAACATACATATAAACCCTGAAAGCGTCAGTCAGAGGACGCTTCTCTCTCTCTCTGGAGCTGTTAACAGAAGCAGATGAACGCTGGCTGCACGCCATACCTTTACATATGTTCTGGGTGGAAGGATCTGCAGTGTCTCTCTCAGCATTAAAGATAGAAATGTGCACCGCCACACCACCTAGTGGCACATACAGGCATTACAGGTGCTGCATTGCAGGGTTACATTGACTTTTGACCCCCGTCACGGAACTTCACCTACTTTAGTTTGTTTCAAATCTAAATTTTCAAAATGAAACTTTCCTTTCCTTCTTTTCTAATTCCATATTCAGAATATAGAAACCGTAATATAAGCACCACATTGGGAAAGTGTCGGTACTGGAATAAAAACTGTTGGTCAAAGACCACAGATCAAGGGTCATCTCGTCAGTCTGGCTTCATTCAGCAGAACCTTCACTTCTCATTTGAAGAGTTCAGGAGTTTTCTTTGGTTTCAGCAGCATTGAAAACCACATCATGCCTTTTCTTTCAAGCTGCTCTAAACCGCAACTACAACTTAATAATGCATTTCTTTCTCAATATTCTTCCCTTGTCGGGAGCTTTTCAGTGGGTGAAATGTTGCGATGGCTGCTGCCCGAGCGGGATTTTCTGTTTCATTTAACTCTCCTCCTTTTTCGTGCACAATAAAAAACAACTTTTCGGCGTCGCCTTTGTCGGTGAACACCACAGCTTTAAAGTCTCGTGAATTGTTATTTCAAAGGCAGTCGTAGCACATTAAGTCAACTGTCAGCGTTGGCTTTGACCTGGCTTTGGTGATATGAAGAGAGTAATAGATGACATTAAACTGCTAAATAACCTTGACCACCTTCTTGCAGCGATAAATCTCAGACTTCTCAATCAATCTTGTCATTAACTGGCCCTCCGTCCAAATTAATGCGTCCCCCTGCTGTACATGTTGGCCCTGCGGCCATCCTTCAAAGCCTTAAGCAACATTAAAAAAGTTCTTTGGAAAGTCAAACTTGAGTCTTTCAGGTTTTAGAGAATCGTTGAAAAAGAGGTGGGCTGCGGACATGCAGATCATTAGTCAAAAGAAAGTTAAGTGCAAAGTTTTTAATTAATTTTAATAGTTTTATTTAATTAGTTGCTGAGTGATAATGGGAGCCTGTGAGTCGGTGTGTGATCCACCACGGTGCTGCATCCACACCTCAACACTCATCAGTGGTGCGACGTTGGAAATAGTTCAGTCCTGTTGACTGAAGGCTCTCGTGTCCTGGTCAGCTCGGCAGCAGGAGATTCTCGTGCATTTTGAATTACTGACAGAGATCAAACGTTGTGATTACAGGAAGTGGTTCATTTCCAGACGTCCTGTTTTCCTGGTTCCTTCCCACACTCTGAAAGCATGTGTAAAAACGATGAATGAATGAATCGTTGATCTTTGATCTACAGTCTGTAGCCCTCAGACATGGTTCATCCACGTGTGTATTCTAACTTATTTTAACTAATCTTCATCACACTCATCTTTATTTCTACCCAGTTTAATTCAGTTAAATTCATGTAGTGTTGGTTCAAACAGTCGACTCACCGGGTTACAATACCACCCAACGTTAGGAATGGTCTGAAGTGGCGTGGCTCTCCGGGTCTCCAGCTGGACGGTATTTAAAGAAAGGGTAACAGGAAGGTGAACACAGGTCCTCTGTCTCAGCGATTTGCTGATCATTGGATGATGAACATTTACAGAAAGGGAGGGTGTTTACTGAACCTGTTCTCCACCTTGTTCCTGCCATGACTAATCCATCACAGAACTTTAAAATATTTATTGTAATCTATTGATCCCATTGTCTTTCTGTGGCTTGGTGAAGGCTCCTCCAATGTTCCCTCTATTGATCACTGGCTGAGTCGTGAGGTGAAAAGCTTTGAGGGTGAATTGATATCTGCTCACGGAGCTGGTGAGATATACAAATCGACTGCAGACGTTCAGCTGCTCGTGCTGCAACATTGATGTGCTGTTTTTTTTTAATTAATGAGCAATTTGGGGGAAAAGAACCAAAGACTGAACAGCAGAATCACCAACAGCCATGCTCCAGCACAGGCTGAGGAGGGTGGGGGTGGGGTGGAGGTGAGGTCTGTACCTGTGGAGCTTCAACCCAAGTGTTGCACATGTGACTGTAGTCCCAGTTGACTCTGGAGGTGGGGTTTGGGTGGAGGTGGGCTCCTGGCTGCCTCTAGAGGTGGGGTGAGGTGGGTTTGGGTGGAGGTGGGCTCCTGGCTGCCTCTAGAGGTGGGGTGAGGTGGGTTTGGGTGGAGGTGGGCTCCTGGCTGCCTCTAGAGGTGGGGTGAGGTGGGGTTTGGGTGGAGGTGGGCTCCTGGCTGCCTCTGGAGGTGGGTTGAGGTGGGGTTTGGGTGGAGGTGGGCTCCTGGCTGCCTCTAGAGGTGGGGTGAGGTGGGGTTTGGGTGGAGGTGGGCGCCTGGCTGCCTCCAGAGGTGGGGTGAGGTGGGTTTGGGTGGAGGTGGACTCCTGGCTGCCTCCGGAGGTGGGGTGAGGTGGGTTTGGGTGGAGGTGGACTCCTGGCTGCCTCTAGAGGTGGGGTGAGGTGGGGTTTGGGTGGAGGTGGGCGCCTGGCTGCCTCCAGAGGTGGGGTGAGGTGGGTTTGGGTGGAGGTGGACTCCTGGCTGCCTCCGGAGGTGGGGTGAGGTGGGTTTGGGTGGAGGTGGGCTCCTGGCTGCCTCCAGAGGTGGGGTGAGGTGGGTTTGGGTGGAGGTGGACTCCTGGCTGCCTCCAGAGGTGGGGTGAGGTGGGGTTTGGGTGGAGGTGGGCTCCTGGCTGCCTCTAGAGGTGGGGTGAGGTGGGGTTTGGGTGGAGGTGGACCCCTGGCTGCCTCTAGAGGTGGGGTGAGGTGGGGTTTGGGTGGAGGTGGGCTCCTGGCTGCCTCCAGAGGTGGGGTGAGGTGGGTTTGGGTGGAGGTGGACCCCTGGCTGCCTCCAGAGGTGGGGTGAGGTGGGTTTGGGTGGAGGTGGACTCCTGGCTGCCTCTAGAGGTGGGGTGAGGTGGGGTTTGGGTGGAGGTGGACTCCTGGCTGCCTCTAGAGGTGGGGTGAGGTGGGTTTGGGTGGAGGTGGACTCCTGGCTGCCTCCAGAGGTGGGGTGAGGTGGGGTTTGGGTGGAGGTGGGCTCCTGGCTGCCTCTAGAGGTGGGGTGAGGTGGGGTTTGGGTGGAGGTGGGCTCCTGGCTGCCTCTGGAGGTGGGGTGAGGTGGGGTTTGGGTGGAGGTAGAGTCTGTCTGAGCGTCGGCTGCAGAGCTGCTGTGACAGCCCACTTCCAAACAACAACAAGCACAGATCAATAACCCTGCCGCCCCGCTCTTCCCACCGCTCACCACCTAACTATGAGAGAGTGTGAGTGTGTGTGTGTGTGTATGTGTGTGAACCTGTGTGTTGCAGTGAGTGTGTGTGTGAGTCAGCAGTCCCTGTCCAGACAGGCTTCATTGTGTTGATATTTCTCCTGTTTCCTGAAGAAAGCAGAGAGAACTGGTCCCAGGGCGGAGTCCTGGTTTGACTGTGTGGGCGGTGGGGGTGGGGGTGGTGGTGGGGTAGCGGGGGGGTGGGGGGGGGGGGGGGGGGGGGGTCATCTGGGTCTTCTTCATGGTGGTCTGAAGCAGAGGAGTGGACGGTTGATCCAGCATTTCCTGGAGTTCTCACTGCGGGGTGTTCTGTCTCCAGACCTCTGTTCTCTGGTTCTCTGGGCGACAGGAGCTCCTACTCTGATCCCACTACTGCTGCTGTTAGGAACTCTTCATGGGGGAACCTGGCCCAACAAGCAATCTTGAACTTGTGTAACCTTTATTCTATTTGTGAAAATAAAAAGGAACATATCTGACCGTTTTAATCAAGTGAAAATTATATTTTTTTTTTTTTCATTTTCAGAAGTCCAATAATGTGTCACAAATCTAAAGGTGTTTTTATGAATGTTTACCCTCATTTGGATAATTTGCTCAGATTTGAGAAGTTCAGTGGTTTTAGGTCTGGACCTAATTCAAATCTGTCCAGCCGAAAAATATAGTTAAATGTGCTGTTTTATTTTTCTGTTTACACTCAGAAGTTACTCCTGGTGGAGTTTTTGAAACAACTTTGGTTCAGTTTTAATGTTGTTTAAAGTAACTGAAGTTAGAGAAAAATGGTGTGTTACTACAGAAACAACATGGTGGTCAAAGGTGGTCAAAGTGGGATACCCAGACATACCAAGAACATTTTAGTATATTATGAACTTCTGAACCAGTAAATAAGCCTATTTTTTAATTAGTATAATATTTCAAAGATTTGCTCATTCAGCATTATACTTCAGGTCAAATAACTGACGACCTAATGAAGCGCTTTCGCTCTTTAACATTGCGCATCGGTTTTGAGTGTGTGTTTGTGCAGCGAGTGATGCTATTTGACATGTTTAAACATCCAGGCCTTCTTTGGCTCATTTCAAATGACATAAATGCAGCATGAACAATGCAGCAGACCTGATCAGGCTTCCTTTAAACGTGTGTAATATGTTAATCTGACCAAACATGTCACGGAGCAGCAAATCTATTTTCCACATCAACAGTTGCCCTAATTCATCTCTCACACACACACGGAGCAGAATCGCAGTCGAATGGAGTGAGGATGAGCAGAAACCAACAGCAGTTGTTTTTCCAGCCTCCACATTTTTTTCCTCTTCCTCTATTTACACTGTCATGGTGTATGAGAAACAAATTGCTCTCCAACTCTGACATCCAGCTACTGTACCATCTGTCAGCAGGGCAGCATCAGCGCTGCGCAGGCTGTGAAGCAAAGCTAACAGTAATAACTGAAACCCACCCCAGAGATGTGCAGCTCCTTAAAGTCCTCGCAGAACCGCAGCGCCGGGTTTCATCCGTCTGCAAAACAGCTGCTGTGCTGAGCATTGTTCTGTTCCAAGCTGCGCAGTTTCATGGGTCCAAGTCTTGGTTTGCATGTTCTTCATTCCTGGAGTCTGCAACAAAGTTAGCTTGCTTGTGAGATAATTGTCAAGTTAACATTTCGTTTCTTTGCAGTTAGCTACTGTTCAAGCTGCAGAAATCCTGCATTTGGTCTTACTGCAGCTCTTCTCTAAGATTTAGTTCAACACTGGGATCAAAATGTTCCACGTCTCACTGTGCTTGGATCCAGACCAATGTACGATGCATCATCTTCCTCCGAAAGGTAGAAACTCAGATAAAAAGAGGTAAAAATCATTTATTAAACATGTTAATAACTTAAAAAAAAGTTGATATAATTCAAGAAAAGCTTATTAACCACTGCCAGGCATGGAGCCAGAGTCACATCACAGAGGGGGCAGGGACTGACAGTGGGCCCTTATTGCCTGTTGGCTGTTTCACTGCATTTGGCTGCTGCCAAAAAGGGACTGAATGAACAGCTTTAGTTTTAAGAATGAAAGTAGAGTCTCACACTTTAAACCCTCAAAATATGAGATAAAATCACAGATCAACAAAGAGACTCAATTTGCTTCGTAAACGGCCAGACATCACATGAAGCAAAGTAAACCCGACATTAGACACTGCAGTGACAGCCTGTAGACACAGCTGATCAGTTAGTATCGTTAATAATGGGAAACAGAGACAGATGGCAAAACGGAGAGAATGTGGATACAGGTTCGATGTACAGCATCATTCCAGCACCATGGACAGCGCCATGGATTCATCATTAAACAGCAACCTGCTGATAATCCACCACTGCTGATTGGCTATTTCAGCACCATGGACAGCGACGTGGACTTTACCAATAATTCACTCTAACATGGGTTGGATAAAGGTTAAAAAGTAAACCAGACTAAACCAACGGGCTGGGAAACAAAGAGGTCAGCGACATTCAGAGATGGTGGATGCCGTGCACAGAGGCGGGGCGTGCCAACAGGCAAACCAGGCAATTGCCTGGGGCCCCGGGATTTATGGGGGCCCCCGCAAGGAGGCCCCTGAGAGACCGGGTACCCCAAGTGGTAATACATTTACTGCACAGAAACAACAACAATCGGCATTTATGATACAATTATGAAACGACGACGTAGCAAACCCCCTTGGGGGGCCCCGCACGGCCCTATCAGCCTTCAGCCTGTCTGCATCAGGCAGCCGCAAGGTTTATTGTATAATATAATTATTGATAGGCCAGGGCTTTCAAGGACTTCTGTTGGTCCCTGGGTCTAATAGAAGAGATTAGGGGTTCTCTAAGTTTTTCAGTACACATATTATAGCTGGGCCGTTAACGGCGGTAACGTGCTGCGTTACCGCGAGACTCTTATCGCGCGAGAAAAAAAAATATCGCCGTTATCTCTGCTTTTCAAAGTTGGGTCTGGGAGCTGGGTCTACATGCAAGCTCTGCAGTTCACTTTGATATACTTTAGTGTGGATGTCTGCCTGGCCCAGTCTGGCTGAATAACGCTGTGGGGGGGAACAAGCCCAACCTGTCCTGCGCCGAGAGTCACACCGCCTCCTGCTGAGCGTCAAAGAAAACACACTCACGCTTTTAGCGGTGAAACACGGTCCATTCCTCATTATCTGCCATATTGAACTCGGCCGAATTATCAGGAGGAAAAGGCTGGTATAAGGCACAAACTGAAATCAGGAGCGCAAATGTGAAAAAATGAAAATCAAACTTAAAATACATGTTTTACCGGTGCACCGTTTCTCCCGCTGGGCCTTCCTCAGGCAGTGAAAACACACAAAACAAAGAACATTTCCCTTCAACACACAATCTGGCTTAATAAAGGTGAGGATGAGGCACAATTCGGCGTGACTGAATTCATCCTGCCTTCTCTGTCTGAGAGTCGGAGATATGATGAAGTGTGAGGAAGTGTCGCTCATACAAAATTCCATTTTTCATCTGTTTCTGACTTGGTTGATGACACATGAACACAGAACTGTGTCAGATTACCTGCTGGTTTCCTGTGATGCTGCTGATTATTCATGTTTAACTGAATAAACAGAAACTCGTTCTTGAGGACTTACTTCTTATTTATGTGACACACACACATTTTGAATGGCCTTGGCAGACTTCAAATGAGCCATTTTAATCACAATTAATCATGATTAACTTCAGGATTACAATTACTCACGATTAAGGAATTTAATCGTTGCCCAGCTCTAATACATATCAAATGTCCCAAAAATTGTGTGCAAAAAAAAATTTTTTTTTTCGGTGTGCACGGATGGGGTGGGGGCCCGATGAACTTTTTTGCTTGGAGCCCCCAAGGAGCCTTGCCCCGCCACTGGCCGTACAGTCTTAATCAAGTCACCCATGATCAACCCAGACAGGACAACAAGCAAGTGTACGAGCAACATGTGTGACCTGTCGCTAATGCAGTAACCACCCCGCCAGCCAGCTCAGCCTGCGTCTTCACCAACACTGAATACGGAACAGATCACTATTAATGTTTTCATCCAGCGGTGGGGAGTTTGAATCCGATCCTTAAAAAAACCTCTGCAGTCTCACGAAATGGGCCAGGTGGGTGGTGGAATTCATCAGCTCATGAATACTGCTCCATTTCACCTCATATGAAACCTGGAACATAAAAATCATCACCTGATCCAAGAAGGACATTGATCTTTTTTTTTAATTTGTTTTTCAACTAACAAAAAGCAAAACAAATAAATAAGAAATTAAAAAATAATGACCAAAAAAATACAACCAGTAATAGTGCAAGGAAACCAAATCCTCCATTTTTCTTTCTACCTGTCCCTTACAGTTTGGGATTCTGGGATTGAGGCTGACCTTCATGTGGCTTCAGTCTGCAGTTGGAGAAAATGGGTCTAATAGACAGATGATGGTGTGATAGACAGAGTGTTATCACAGACCAAACACAGAGACGATCCCCCTGTGAGGGGGTCCTGCTGACCACCACACTACCACGCCTTCATGTCAACTCCAGAACAGAACGATCTGTTCCTCAAGAACTGAATTTGAATGCCCCCCTCCCCCCCCCCACCCCGGCTCCACGTCTCTCTCCATTTTGCCCCGATGTTGTGAGCGGTGCCAGCAGAGAGCGGCAGTGAAAATGAAGCGGTCACACATTGATAATTGACTCCTGCTCCCTCTCCATGTGGACGGAGGTGTCTGACCCGCCTGATGATTGCCTGAAAGTCAAATACATCACACGTCGCCACTTCACATTGATTTATAAGGTTTGAAATGCACCGGCTCAGTCTCTCTCTCTCTCTCTCTTGCTCTAACACACACACACACACACACACACACACACACACACACACACAGGAACATATACACGGTCCCCCTGCGTGGCGCCGTAAAGAGAAGTGATAACAATGTGTCTGACACTCATTTCTCCGGGACGCTCTTCTGGGATTGCGGTCCACTTGCGTGCTCTTACCTCATTTCATGCTGTTTTAAGTACAGGTTTACATTAGTTCAGGGTCACAGGGCCTCCTCTCCAGAGCCTCCCAGAGCCTTCCAGAGCATGCAGCTGCTTTCCATATCCAAAACTGGAAGCGGATTATTTTACCAGCGAACACTGTGTTATTGTAAAGAGGCGGGTCTGTTCTAAACACTCTGAATGCTTCCCTATTTCTTCATCCTGCGTACTTCTGACAGCCTCTGACACAAACCGCTCCTGTCTTTGTCTCATTGGCAGTCTTGTTTTGTGTTTGTCTTCGTGCGTCCAGCCGTCTCCAGCTGTGTGGAGAGCTGGACTTGATCCCAGCTGATTATCAGCAGACAGGCTTCATATCCTGGAGGCCTGCAGTGTTTTACAGAGAAATCGTATAACACTCATGACAACCGATCAACTCGCAAACCCATTCTGTCTGCAGGCTGTGGGCGGAGAGCAGCAGGGAGAACATGCAAATTCTACACAGAAATTCACTGAGGATGGACATGAGGCGGAGCAGTTTTCACTCCATAGACTCTTTCTTGTCTCATACGATTCCACAGCCGCAAGCAGGGTCTTTCAAGTTACTTTTAAATAGTAATTAGTTACTGATTACTGATTGCTTCTCCAAGGATGTAATACCACTACTTTGCTGAGTTTTCAAAAGTAATTAGTGGATTTACTTATTTACTTTTCAAAAACATGATGCTCAACCTGAACACTCCAACCAGAACTACACTTGAAAGCACAGGTGCCCAACCAGTCGACCGCGGAGTCTCCCCAGGGAGACCGCGGGGTGCAGGGGGAAGAAAAAAAGTTTGTGCTGTTAAAAAAAAGAAAGAAGAAAGCAACAAGTGTGTGCACGCACGAGCGAGCGAGTGTGTGTACGCACGCAGCACGCTCCAAGCATGACAGTCACGCCTGATGCACACTGGATGCAGTCCGGCTGCGAAACTTCTGCGTTCCGTCTACGGAACGGAATCACCGCATCACCGCCTGCGGTGTCTCTGCAGTCCACTGGAGGAGGTTGCCAGATCTGTCGCACCCGTAAACAATATGAAACCCGTTTAACTCAATAGAATGCAGCCCAAACCGGCATCTCGGTTGAAAATGCACCTTAAAACCGTATTTGTATAATAAAAAAACACGTCAAAAACACAATCATTTCATCAACCCGTCCGACGTGTTCAATAAAGAAGCTTGATTTGGCAGAAACCCGCCCAATCTGGCAACACAGAGCCGCTCCGGTCACAGAGCTGTTTTGTGCAATTTTGGAGTCGTTTGACTTTCCTGCAGTGACGAATTACAAAACTGTTCATTCTTCTAAAGCGTATAATGACTACATCACGTTGTTTGTTCTGATTCCTACCACAAGTATGGCCCCCCCATCGACCTAACAACCCCCCCACCCCCGCCACCCCCCCCCCCCCACCTGGCCAGGGTCGACCCTTAAGGATTGACTACTTGAAAAGTAGATCTTGGCCCCAAAAAGGTTGGACACCCCTGCTTTAAAGCAATAGAGCTTTCAGCCTGATTCTACTGTTTCTGTTTTCCATCATATAAAGTTATGATCTAAGATGAAATCAAATCAAAGTGTTCTTATTAAACTTTTTATTAGTTTCAAGCTTTTAACTTTATGCACATTGCATTCATCATATTTTAATAAAATAAAGTTACATTTCTTCATATTCCAGCAGAATAAATAAATATCTATATGTCTATATTATATACGTCTATGGTTGTCCACCACTGATGTCGTGCCGCTAATACACACATTGTCACGCAACAATCTCATGAAACAAAAGCATGGTTTAGTAACGCAGCCTGCTCTCAGAAAAGTAATAGTAATTTACTCTATTTGCAGTTGCAACCCTTTTACTTTACTCATTACATGAAAAAAGTAATCAGATTACAGCAATCCGTTATTTGTAACGTCTTACTGCCCATCACTGACCACGAGCATCAATCGATACGATACAAAGCCGATTCCTTCTCTTCCTTTAATAATACTGCTACATTTATCAGCCTGTTCTGAATACAGACGTCTGAAACCACCACATTCACCACGCAACAAATACTCTGCTCCCCTGAAGGAGGAAATCAAATATCTGACAAATAACTGATGTTATGCAGTACTGCTGGGGCTTTATTAAAAATTCAAGACCAAATGCTTTAACAGCCTCTGACACTGATCAACAAGACTCAGCAGCAGCAGGCAGACGTCGGAAATAAAAAGTCAACTTGGTGCAAAATGAATTGGAATTTCAATATAAATAAACCGAAACAACGGTTTGCTTTTCAAGATGTTCAGAGATGAAGCTGCTCACCTGTTTGTGTTTGTGAGGGATCGGCTGACAGAGAGTGCATGCAGATGTTGTGGGTTAGAGGTCATCAGTTAACAGGGGGACCAGTTAATCCGAAACAGTCAAATGCTATTCTGTGGTGTTTAAATGTCCCGACCAGCTGTCTCCACTGAAGACAACAGCTTTGAAAAGCAGCTGTTTCATTTCCCTCCTGTTTGATGATAAAATCATTCCAAACAGGTGCCTGACTGGAGATGCAGGTTTCTCTGTGATGACCTGATGAAACAGGTACCTGATTGGGGATGCAGGTTTCCCATCACCTGAGGAAACAGGTGCAGGCAGCTGTCTTTATGGCATGTTGCACACTGAAATTGAGCTATTATTAGATACTTTGGTCTTATGGAGCGAATTTCTAGAAAATGAATTACGATATCGAATTCAGCCATTTTAGACCCAATACTGACCAAGAATATGAGATGGGACCATCCCTTCCAACCGGAGTGAGACCTCGTTTCAGTTCAATTCAATTCAGCTTTATTTATGTAGTGCCAATTACAACATGGTCGTTTCCAGACACTTTTATAGAGAAAACCCAACAGACCCACATGAGCAAGAAGAGACTGTGGTAAGGAAAAACTCCCTTTTAGCAGGAAGAGACCTGCAGAACCAGGCTCAGAGGAGAACCCTGCAGAACCAGGCTCAGAGGAGGAGAACCCTATAGAACCAGGCTCAGAGGAGGAGAACCCTGCAGAACCAGGCTCAGAGGAGGAGAACCCTGTAGAACCAGGCTCAGAGGAGGAGAACCCTGTAGAACCAGGCTCAGAGGAGGAGAACCCTGCAGAATCAGGCTCAGAGGAGGAGAACCCTGTAGAACCAGGCTCAGAGGAGGAGAACCCTGTAGAACCAGGCTCAGAGGAGGAGAACCCTATAGAACCAGGCTCAGAGGAGGAGAAACCTGCAGAACCAGGCTCAGAGGAGGAGAACCCTGTAGAACCAGGCTCAGAGGAGGAGAACCCTGCAGAATCAGGCTCAGAGGAGGAGAACCCTGTAGAACCAGGATCAGAGGAGAACCCTGCAGAACCAGGCTCAGAGGAGGAGAACTCTGTAGAACCAGGCTCAGAGGAGCAGAACCCTGCAGAACCAGGCTCAGAGGAGAACCCTGCAGAACCAGGCTCAGAGGAGGAGAACTCTGTAGAACCAGGCTCAGAGGAGGAGAACCCTGCAGAACCAGGCTCAGAGGAGGAGAACCCTGCAGAACCAGGCTCAGAGGAGGAGAACCCTGCAGAACCAGGCTCAGAGGAGGAGAACCCTGCAGAACCAGGCTCAGAGGAGGAGAACCCTGTAGAACCAGGATCAGAGGAGAACCCTGCAGAACCAGGATCAGAGGAGAACCCTGCAGAACCAGGCTCAGAGGAGGAGAACCCTGCAGAACCAGGCTCAGAGGAGCAGAACCCTGCAGAACCAGGCTCAGAGGAGGAGAACTCTGTAGAACCAGGCTCAGAGGAGCAGAACCCTGCAGAACCAGGCTCAGAGGAGGAGAACCCTGCAGGACCAGGCTCAGAGGAGGAGAACTCTGTAGAACCAGGCTCAGAGGAGCAGAACCCTGCAGAACCAGGCTCAGAGGAGGAGAACCCTGCAGAACCAGGCTCAGAGGAGGAGAACTCTGTAGAACCAGGCTCAGAGAGAAGTGAAGCAGGACTGGGGCCGGTTCCACATGGTAGGAACCCGGGGTTATGTAGACTGCTTGCATCCACTGGGTCCGGGTTACCTCAATCAATCAGTGGATCAGCTGTTTTGATTGATGCCCAGTTAGAACTGGTTGCACCCGTTTGAGTCCAAGTTGTCTCAGTAGATCAATGGATCAGCAACGATTGATGTTCTGTATGTGATCTCTCAAACAAGGCTCTAGTCCACCTAAGACACAGCCTCTTCTTCCAGGGTTTTGGTTTTTGGACTTTTTAGTCTCCCATAGTGGAGTGGAGTGAGCTGTCATTCCGTGTGTGTGTGTGTGTGAGAGAGAGAGAGAGAGAGAGAGAGAGAGAGAGAGAGAGAGAGAGAGAGAGAGAGAGAGAGAGAGTGAGAGAGAGCTAGTTAGCTGTCTCCTGGTCTACAGCAACAACAAGTAAAAAGGTCCAGGAAAACCAGGAAACCATTATTAAATATCAAGGTCTTCAGTCTTAAAGCGATACTTCAACATTTTGGGAAATTGGCCCATTTAGCACAGTTCCTTAGTCATTTCGAACAGCATACTTACTTTTTTTGTGAGGGCGAGCTGTTGTTTACTCAGAGGTGAGTCGGGGAAGGTTTTCAGGACGGACACAATGGAGGTGAACAGTATTTTTGTTCCCCCTTGTCAAACTCATCAAATACACAATCCAACAACCCCAAAACACTTTGGTGGACACGTTATAATCCACACATTCACTACGCTGTGAAATATTAATGCAAAATTACGAGACTGAGTTGTTTATGGGAAGATTGCTAAGACGGAACTACTTACTAAACATGGCGTCTGGGCGTAGTGATTTCAAAAGAAAAAGTAGTTCCCAGTATTTGCTTCAGTGTCGTAACGCTACAATATTATTTGTTGGTGTTCCACAGCGTAGTGAATGTGTGGATTATAACGTGTCCACCAAAGTGTTTTGGGGTTGTTGGATTGTGTATTTGATGAGTTTGACGAGGGGGAACAAAAATACCATCCACTTCCATTGTGTCCGTCCCGAAAACCTTCCCCGACTCACCTCTGAATAAACAACAGCTCGCCCTCACAGAAACAGTAAGCATGCTGTTCGAAATAACTAAGGAATTGCGCTAAATGGGCCAATTTGCCAAAATGTTGAAGTATCGCTTTAAAGCAGAGACTGAGTCAGCCTCCCTCACAGAGACTAGGAGCTGGTTCCACATAACAGGAGCCTGGTAGCTAAAAGCTCTGCCTCTTGTTCTACTGTTATAGAACCAAGGAACCTCCAGCAGACCAGCACTCTGAAAACGAAGCGTTCTCCTGGGACGGTCTGGGACTAATAGCTCTTTAAGATATGATGGTTCCTGGTTGTTCAGGGCTTTATAGGTTAAGAGGAGGATTTCAAATTCTATTCCAGATTTAACAGGAAGCAGTGAAGAGAAGCTAATATTGTTCAGATGTGTTCTCTCCTGCTGGTTCTCCTCAGAACTCTTCCTGCAGCATTTTGAACCAGTTGAAATTTTTTTGTCACACCCTGTGCCCCTGCGGCCAGATGGGGGCGCTCGGGGCCTGTTTTGTCTTGTGCATGTCTTGTCTTCCAGTTTTCTGTCTGCCCTCATGTTCTCCAGCCTGCCTCTTTGCCGCCCTGATGTGTGGCACCTGTGTCTCCCCCTACTTAAGCTCTGCTCTACTCACTTGTGTTGTTGGTTCTCTGTGGGTCTGTCCACGTGTCCTGTTGTGTGTCCATGCCCTGCCTTTCAGCTCAGCTCATTTCTGTGTTCCTGTGCTTCACGTTGAATGAGTTTCAATTCCACCTGTGCTGCCTGCGCTTGGGTCCTTCCACCTGCACCGTGACATTTTTAAACAGTTGTTGGTTCCTGATAACAGGAATTACAGTAGTCTACTCTGGAGGAACAAATGATGGATTCATTTCTCAGCTTTGCTTTGAGTCATCATGTTCCTGATTTCAGAAATATTACACAGGTGCAAGGAGGTCCTGCAGACCTGTTTAATGTGGGAGTTAAAGGATAAGTCCTGGTCAGGTCTGGTCCTGGAATGAAATAACTTCTGTTTTATCTGAATTTAGGAGGAGAAAATTATAACTCATCCAGGTTTTTATGTCTTTAAGGCAAACTTCTAGTTTGACAAGTTGATCGGTCATCTGGTTTCAGGGATAGGCAGATCTGTCAATCATCTGCATAGCAGTGGAAGTTAATGAAGTGTTTCCTGATGATGTTCCTACAGGAAGCATGTATAATGTGAAGAGTATTGGTCCTAAAACAGAACCCTGTGGGACTCCATATTTAACTTTGATCTGGGCTGAAGAGTCACCATTAACAAAGTGGAACCTGTCTGTTAAATATGATTGAAACTGTTTCGGCAGGTGAAACAGAGGCTCAGACGCAGATAGGCAAACTGACACCGGTGGACTGGGTTTAAAGGGTTTATTGACATGGCCTGGTCCAAGGCCCGAGTCCGAGGCAGTGGCTGTGCCACCGGCAGGCGTGGACGGGTCTGAGGTTCTGGAGGCCTGGTGAGCAGGTGGTGGGCGAGGGGGTTAAATGAGGTGGTCCAGGCTGCAACAGAGAAGGTACGGGGTCAAGGCACAGAATCCAACCCAGACTTGGAAAACTCACAGACAGAAAACTGACTGAGGTGGAACAACAATCCCGCATCGGCGAGTGGACTGCAGCCAGCCTAAGTAGGCAGCATCACAGGTGTAACAGATGAAGCCACTCCCTGGACAGGTGACGCCAATACACTGATGAGCCACCCACACAACCTGCTCACCTACAGGAGAGGGGAGAGAGAGAGCAGCAAGGCAGACCCACTCCCTAGTAACAGAGGAGTGGGCATGACAGAAACCAGTTTAATGCTGAAACTTTAATCCCAACAGTATATTCTAGTCTCTGTAGTGGAATATCATGATCAACAGTGTGGAATGCAGCACTGAGATCTAACAGGACCAGAACAGAGACCAGTCCTCTATCTGAGGCTGTGAGAAGATCATTAGTGACTTTCACCAGAGCTGTCTCTGTACTGTGATGAGCTCTGAAACCTGACTGAGAAGGTCATTATTACATAAATGGTCACAAAGCTGACTTCAACAGCCTTCTCTGGGATTTTAGAAATAAACGGAAGGTTGAATGTTGGTCTGAAACTTGTTAGAACACCTGGATCAAGGGTGGGCTTTTTGAGGAGAGGTTTAATAACAGAACCTTAAAGGCCTGTAGAACATAGCCTGTCACTAAGGATAAGTTGATCTGATCTAATATTGATGTGCTGATCAGGGGGAAAATGTCTTTAAACAGTCTTGTTGGGATTGGATCTAATGTACAAGTTGTAGGTTTAGATGAAAAACTCAGAGAGTTCAGTAGGATGGAAGCTCAGCAGCTGTGAGTCAGGTTCTACTGACAGATCTGAGGATGTGGTTGGTTGGTCTGGGACCACTTTGGGGAGAGTGCTTTCAATTTGATCTCTAATAGTTCTAAAGAAGTTTACAAAATCATTGCTGCTTAAGGCTGAGGGGATCTGAGGCTCAACAGAGCTGTGACTTCCTGTCAGCCTGGCTCTGGTATTAAAGAGAAATGGAAACAAACAGTTGTCTCTGAATGCTGATCACTGCATGATGAAGTACCTTTGCTCATTTATTTTTCTTAGTGAACATTCTGAACTGTGTATTGAAGTTGTAGTGGCATTTAAGTCAAGTGTGAACAACAATACGTGAATCACTTCAGTAAGCGAACACACTTCTTCATTTCATTAAAGTGACACTGTAGTTGTGTCAGGTGGCCATGGATAGTGTGTTCTGGAAGCATAAAGGAACTGAGAGAGGAAAAACCTCTCAAACAGCCACACCATGAAGGACTCCCACGGCTCATTGACTATATGATCATCCAGACTGCAGAGACCCTCCAGGTCCACCGTATCAGGACACACTCTGGATACACTGGCCTTCCAAAAGCTTCTTTTGCACCTGACCATCAGGAAAGAGGTGGCGTGGCCGCAATGAAGAAGTGACATTGCTCTGCCATCGAGTGTGCTGCTTTTAGAGAAAGAAGAGAAGCTGGTGAAGCAGCAGGGAACTCTGGGTCTTGTTCTGACTGGAAACCCTTCATGTGGATGCTACTGCGACCTGGTCCATCTGACTGAACAGATGCAGCGACCTGTTTCAGTCGGTTGATGGTACACCGGGACACTGTGCTCATGGTTCAAGAGTGGAGAGTTCAAAGTAATGACTCTCCAGTCCTTCACATCTCAGTGAAATCAAGCTGTCTGAGGACTCACCAACACCTTATGAGATCAAACGACTTGAAAACAGCGGGAGGAGGAACAGCACACGTCAACACTAAAACCAGATCATGTGCGGTGCTGAAGTGGTTGGCACTCTTATCTCACATTGAGAGATCTCCAGTTGGAGGGTTTAGTTTTGGACCTTTCTGTCAAAAGACAAGGATTTGAAGTGATGTGATTTTGTCCTGCTGATGTGTCCAGGGTGAAATCTGCGAGCTGGTGCCGACTCCGGCGCTCTGTCACTCTCATTTGGGTAAAATCGGTCTGAAATTTGGCTGGATAGAGGTTGACTGTTTTCTATCTGTCAAATGAACCACTGCAGATCAGTTCCATCAGTGTTTGATTCAGCTGAGTCAGGTGAGCTGTCAGGACAGGAGGTTCAGGTGATAAATGTGAGCTGAAAGGCTCACAGAGGTTGGTGATGGGCAGGAGACAGACCCAGGCTCATAGCATGAGGGCCAGCTGGAATGGAGCCAGAAGGGCCAGGTGAGCAGGACTGGCCCACATCCTTCTTCCACCAGTCCAGACGGACTGGCCCCTCCTCCTGGATGGCAGTGGTATTGTATCTGTGCTCTGCTTGGTCCGTCGGTGTGGAGACAGAAGCTGTGAAGTCCAGGAAGGTTGTGTTAATCTGTCAATTCATCATGTTTTCTAGGGATGGGACGGGGTCTCATGTCACGAGATCTCGCAAGATCGAAATGCTGCGAGATTTCTCGTCCATGCGTTGAACGATATTGATACATTTACATGCAGGCAATAACCCCTTCTTAACTGGAATATTGACGGAATAATACATTAAATGGTGCACAGCCATGTAAACACGTGCAAAAACCCAAATATACTCATATTCATATTAAAAACCTGGTCGAAAGGGACATTAAATACTGTTCTGTGCATGTTCTATCCGCAAAGAATCTTGGTTTTTTTGAGTACACAAACTACTGGTGATACAGTTTAATTGCTACGACGTAAATAAAATGTGCGGAAACGATCATTCAGTTCTTCTCTTTTATTGAAAAAACGATGCCTCGGATCATTGAACAAATTACCACGTCATGCCAGGTCACACTCTTGTTCTAACAACATGCAGAGAGAGCCTGCAGCGCCTGCAGCCCCTCTTCCTCTGTGGTGTCTGTGTAAAATAAGGTCGAACATGCAAACAGCACCCCTAGTGGCATGAAGTACAAATGCAGCCATGCCGTCTTCTGTGCGCCGTGGTTTCAATGGGGATATCGCTGATCATGTAAACATTAAAATCTCGTCTTGTCTCGATTTCGTGGACTCAATCTTGTTCTTCTTCTTCAGTTTGATTTTCACCTCCTGTTCTAATTATTTCATGCACTCATTCAAACTCTAATGTCAGATGAGCGGCATTCGTCCTGAGGCAAGTACTTCAGTGGGTGAAAGGAGACTAAAACAATAGATTACATAAGAACAGAACAGAAAAGTTCCCTCTGCTTCCAAAAGTTCAGACAGCTGATTGAACATTGAATAAAAACATCTTGGATGGATTTTGCTGCATCACAAAGCAATCAATAAAAATGTGTCAGAGATGGAGAGAATGTTGTGGAACGGTGGAGAGAAAAGTGTAACAGAAAGTGTTGTGATGGGGCCTGTCAAAAACATACACACACACACACACACACACACACACACACACACACACACACACACACACACACACACACACACACACACACACACACACACACAGGAGTCGCATCAAAGTTTACATACGCAGGACTCAGACAGCAGTTTGCCCATGATTGACATTTTCAGCATGTTCTATGCAGCAGAAAGTGTAAAAGAACCTTCACACATTCCAAGGATTCTAACGTTTGTAACTCTCACATTGTGCAGTTTTCTGATATCAGACAGGATGAAGTCTTTGTCATCTCAAGAAAACTATAAAAAAATGCAGACGATCAGATTTTCTCCGCGTCGACTCAGAGTCAGTCAATCAATAATTCCAGAAGTTCCCTCTTTCCTCACGCCACTGAGGTTTATGGTGTTTGCTACCTTGGCAACTACGATGATTCAAAACACAAACTGTAGTTTTCTCTGAAGCAACTGATTTAAACTGTCACCAATCAAAGTATGTGATCGTGACTGCTGGACACCTGCTGGTTTAAAGCATTCATAGCTTACACGTTTGAATGGCTTCAAACCAAAAACTACCAGCAGCCCCACCTCACAGCCCAGCGTCCTCACTCCAGCGTTTTCAGTGTTTCTGCTGGTGTGGTGTAAATATAAACGTCTTGTCTCCTGTTTGCCCGGTGGACAGGCTGCTCTCGGGATCCAACCATAGATGTTGGGGCTGGGAGACGACCAGCTGAGCTGAGCCACAGTCCACCCAGACCTCTTCTCCTTATATTCATTTTTGAGGAAATCACATCACTGCTCCGCCGATTTTGGCATTCAGGGAAAATGCGCTCGTTGGTAGAAAATGCTGCAAGCTAGCAAATCGTACTGTGACTCACTTTACACTGGGAGAACAAATGATGCACTCGATCAATCCTTCATACTTTAGTCGGGTCCTTTCTTAACTGAGAGCTGCTCCAAAAAATCCTCCTCAAAAAAATCTGTATTGCATAGATCAGTCACGACTTCAGCATTCCTCTGACCACACTGGTCGACAGACTCTCCTCAGCCTCAGAGTCATTCATCAACACAAAATGGAATTAGTTGACAAACAGTGATTATTATTCTTTACAGGGACTGAGACACAGGAGAACGTTGGTATCGACGGACCAGACATCCCCTGCGAGGAACCGGTCCTGCTGAGGCCAGACTCTCACACCCCAATGTCTTTATGAACGATGGAAGTGAACAGTGGGTTTTTTGGCGGGGGGTGGGGGGGGGGGGGGGGGGGGGCAAGAGCCAGTGGATTTACTGTCCAGCTGATGCAGTTTTAAATCAGAAAGTCTTCAGAAAGTCTAACTTGACCTGTGAGCAGCTTTTAGTGAAAGACTGAAATGTATAGAAGTCACTGCTGCTTTTTACATGGATCCATTTGGTTTTGGAAACTGAAGTCAGAATAGAATGTAATGAGGCGGACATGATAATGAAACCGGCAGAGGCTGCTGGCTGGATGCTTCTTCTTCTGGCCAAAAGAATCTGATTCAAGAACAGGTTCACAGCTTTCCTGAGTCCTCTCTCCGGATGGCTCTTGGACTGTGTTGATTTGCTTTTACTCACTTTAATGAATTGTACACTGACTCCTGGCAGTGGTCCTGAACCCATGCAGTGGATTTTACAACCAGTTAATGAAAGCTTCTGACACAAAATGCAGTTTTGACCTTCAGCCCTAAATCCAGAGACTTTTCAGCGTATCTGCTGTAGATTCTGTGCTTTTGAAGAACATTCTCTGCAGATGTTTCCACTGGTTGGTTATTGGTTTCAGCGTGCTTCTCACTTGTCCAAACTCCCCTTAGCAAGTTTCAGGATTTGTGGTGTGTAGTGCCCAGTATCTGCGATATGCTTCATATCATGATTCATGGGTCATGATCCGATACGATCGTGATATATCCCGATACCAGTGTTTATGACGATTATTGTGATTCTTTAGGAACAACTAATATGTAAACTAGTAATACTTTATGAGAAAACTTCTATGGAACACATTTTATTTATCCCAAATGCAACAGCAGCATTAAAGCAACTATTTTTAACAGCAAACAAGTTGCAGGCTGTTTTTTTGTTTGAACAGAAAATAAAAATAAAGGCTAAATATACCTTCAATATTGTAACATGTTTCGAGAAAATAAAGTGCAATCATTGTCAAACCTTGAACTGAACTGAAAGTCCTTTATTTGTCCCACAGGGGGAAATTGCAATGTTAAGCAGTACAGAGAAAAGAAACATAAATAGAAAAGAAATGCAAAATATGAGAATTTACAAGGCCCAACCATACATAGAAAAATTAACTATAAATTTAGGATAGATATACCGTAAATCCTCTTATAGTCGCCGGGGCTTTTATTTCTCTCAACTGTAGCTGCACCAGGCTTTTAATGGAAGGAGGCATGTATAAGAGAGAGGCTTGTATTTTAAAATTTTCAAAAAAAAAAAAAAAAAAAACAGGAAGATCTTTTGTGTCAATTTGAACCCAGTAAAATGTACTGAGCTCATTTTTTTTTTTCAATCGATGTGAAAAAATTAAATCTCAACATCGAGTTGAGGAGCCATGCGCCAGACCATCCGCCCGGCTCTCCTGCTTCTCCCAGGAAACGCGGAAGTGTACGAGCGCGATTTCCTCTTCTCCGGCGTGCACGGCTCTGTTTACAGTTTCTGCGATCCGCCTCACTCATAAATAAAGCTTTTTTTCCGAGACAGTTCCAGTTTCATTATGTCAGACTCGCCATCGGTCAGTACGAGCTCAGAAGCTCACGGCTACAGAAACACTCTGAATGCACAAAAGGGAGAAGCTGATTGGGCGCGAGCACGGAGAACCGCCTTACGAAAGCAGCTCGTCAGAATGATTGACAAACAGACCCACCAATTATTTAGGTGATCCACCCAGAAATCAAAATCGTGTATTATACCTTTAATGTTTTCTGTCGCTCCGCTATTTTTACCGGACGCGTGTAATACACACAATGGCCACACCAGGAGGACTGGCGCTGTAGCACAGACTACTGTCGGTACAGTGCTGTAGCGCTTCACAGAGAAAGAGAAAAGAAAAAAAAACAGGCTTGTATTTGGAGGCGGCTTTTATGAGCTTTCTTCAAAGACGCACCCGGTCGTTAAAGCGATACTTCAGCATTTTGGCAAATTGGCCCATTTAGCGCAATTCCTTAGTCATTTGGAACAGCATACTTATTTTTTTTGTGAGGGGGAACTGTTGTTTACTCAGAGGTGAGTCGGGGAAGGTTTTCGGGACGGACACAATGGAAGTGGATGGTATTTTTGTTCCCCCTCGTCAAACTCATCAAATACACAATCCAACAACCCCAAAACACTTTGGTGGACACGTTATAATCCACACATTCACTACTACGAGTTTGACGAGGGGAACAAAAATACCATCCACTTCCATTGTGTCCGTCCCGAAAACCTTCCCCGACTCACCTCTGAATAAACAACAGCTCGCCCTCACAGAAACAGTAAGTATGCTGTTCGAAATGACTAGGAATTGCGCTAAATGGGCCAATTTGCCAGAATGTTGAAGTATTGCTTTAAAGGAGATGGGCTTTTAATGGATTACAGGTCATTATTAGAGGATTTACAGGAATTAAATAACAGACATAGACTAACAGAATTACTATTGCAACAACACATCATCAGCAGGGTAAAACTAACCTGTCTCACGACGGTCTAAACCAGCTCACGTTCCCTATTAGTGGGTGAACAATCCAACGTTTTGTGAATTCTGCTTCACAATGACAGGAAGAGCCGACATCCAAGGATCAAAAAGCGACGTCGCTATGAACGGTTGGCCGCCACGAGCCGGTTCTCCCTGTGGGAACTTTTCTGACACCTCCTGCTTAAAACCCAAAAAGTCAGAAGGATGGTGAGGCCCCGCTTTCACGGTCTGTACTCATACTGAAAATCAAGATCAAGCCAGCTTTTTACATATAAATCTAAGACAGATACAATTAAATAACAGATACAAACTAAACCACATAATTTAAATATAGTTTAAATATAAGTTTAAGACAGATATAATTAAATAAATAACAGATATACACTAACAGATATAAATCAAATATCATTTAAATATACATTTTCAACAGAACACATGTAAACTATATTATTAATAACTAGGGATGGGACGAGATCTCGCGAGATCGCAATGCCGCGAGATCTCGCGAGATCGAATGCCGCGAGATTAAGTACGTTTATATCAAGCCAAAAACTCTTTATTAACTGGAATATTGACGGAATGATACATTACATGGCGCACAGCCATATAAACACGTGCAAACCCCTGAATATGCTCATATTCATATTTAAAAACCCGGTCGAAAAGGACATGAAATACTGTTCTGTGCATGTTCTATCTGCAAGGAATCTTGGTCTTTTGAGTCCACAAACTACTTGTGATACAGTTTAATTGATACGACGTAAAGAAAATGTGCGGAAACGATCGTTCAGTTCTTCTCTTTTATTGAAAAAACGGTGCATCGCATCAATGAACATTTGACCAAGTCTTACCGGCTCACACTCTTTTTCTAACAGCATGCAGAGAGAGCCTGCAGCGGCTGTGGTGTCTGTGTAAAATAAGGTCGAACATGCAAACAGCGCACCTAGTGGCATGAAGTGCAAATGCAGTCATGGCGTCGTCTGTGCGTAGGGTTGCCAACTCCCAGAGATTGAAATAAGGAACACCTCTCGCGGGCAGCTGAAAGAAACTGGGTTTTTGGGGGGGTGAAAAACGCATATATAACAGCATTTTGCCACAGTTATACCTATTACAGACTATAAAAACACATTAGGCTACTGCATCACACCTACAGTAGCAAGACTGCAATAAATTCATGATCAGCTTGATCTGTTTGTATTTGAGGCCTGCAGTGAGACAGTTATTATTCAAGTATCATCATCATGGACAGCAGCTCTCAGCCACTGCACCGGACGCTAGAGCAGCTCAGCAGCTCCTTCAGAGGAGACTGAGACCCTCAGAGCAGGAAGGAGCTACCACAGGCCTCTCATCCCCACCGCTGTCAGACTGTACAGTTCTACTGTGTAGAATATAACCTAATCCTGGACATTATAATATCCTGCACCCCCCCTTTAAGAAAATCAGCGACACTTTATCATCCATTCACTCTGCTGTATCCATTCACTCTGCTAAAACATATTGTACATATTATATCATACTGTATAGTTATATATTGCATCATATATTGCATATTGTATTGTATATATTGTATATATTATATATTTCCTGTTATATTTTTAAGACTCAAGTTGTACATACAGTTAGATCTTCATTGTCTTTAGCTTCTGTCATCAATCCTACTATGATTTGCACTGTAACTTGTTAATTATTGCACCATTCATTACTTTTGCACCCCGCTGTGGGTTCTATGAGCTGATACACCTGTACATTTCTCCACTGTGAGATTAATGAAGTCTTCTATTCTTATTCTATTCTATATTTATTGCTAAATGTGCAAAAAAACATCAAACAGCTGCTGTCTCTTCTGGATTTTAACATGTTCTTTTTTTTATTTTCAACTAAAAAAGTGCAAAATCAAAACTGAAAAACCTTCTGATCAAAAAAACCAACAAGGTTCCGTTTCTAAACTGAAAACACTCCACATTCTGCAGCAGCAGACACACATCAATGAACTAAACATGATATATCTGATATGGAAACGGCACAAACTGACATGTCTCTGGAAGCCATGCTGCGCTGCGTTAATGTTTTCATTTACTTCTTCCCATGCGCTCTGTGACCAAACTGACTACTGGCCAATGAGCTGCCGTAGCCTCCAAGGAACGGTCTTTTTTTGACCAATGAGATGTGTTGTCAAGCCATCTCTGTCAGCTCATTGGCCACAGAACGTCAGAGAGCCGGTGAACAATTTACCGTAAGTTTTCATAAAAAAGCGCATGTTCCATTGCTCACGTTTTGACTCTCACAAAAATACGGAACAAAGTGCGTTCCTTTTCAGCTCAATACGGAACGCACACTTTTACATCCAAATACGGAACGATTCCGTTTTTCAAGGAACGGTTGGCAACTCTATCTGTGCGCGGCGGTTTGAACGGGAATAGGGGAACTAGGCGGCCGCCGAGGGCGCAGTGTAGAGCGGAGGGCAACGTGGCCGTACAAGGGGCACTCCGACCCGACACTCCATGCTCCGACGCTGCATGTGAGTACCGCGCCCCCCCCCCCCCCCCCCCCCCCCCCCCGGTCTCGTGTCGTCTCGATCTCGTGGACTCAATCTCGCGAGACATCTCGTCCCGTGAAATTTGTGTCTCGTCCCACCCCTATTAATAACACATGAGTTACATATCATTTAAACATACATATAGGACAGACGCATATGTACAATATTATAGAGAAATGTGATAAACATGAAAAGATATATACACAAGAAGATATATATACACAGGAGTTTCATTTTGAAGAGTGGTGGTGTGTGTTTGGTCTGGTTTGGCTCCAGGACAGAGTGTGTGGTGTGTGTTCTGTCTAGTTGGAGCAGTGCTGGCTGTAGAGTCTGATGGCAGCAGGGAGGAAGGACCTGCTGAGGAGGCAACACTCCTTCACACACCTGGGGGACGCAGCCTGTCCCTCACAGCTGTCCAGGGCCCTCAGGGTGTCCTGCATGGGGACATCCTGCTCAAATGCATGTGGGTTGGTGGTGTTTCCGCTGTATTTGACTTTTGCAAAGCACATTTTACAAATGGCGTGGCTCTTATCTGTCCCTCCGTCCTGGTTGTAAAAGCCAAAGTGCGTCCAGATTTCAACTTTATAAATATTCCTCGGCGCATCTTCCAGTTCCTCCGCCTCGTGAGACTGTTGTGTGAACTAAATACTGAAGAATACAGAGTAAAGACGCCACCCGGGATGCTCTCGCCACATGCTGTTCTTGATCTGGCAGACTGGGGGCTCTGCAAAGCTCCTGCTGTGGTGCACTGCCAACTAGTAGTTGAAAAATACATACTTAAAAATCGATATGGACGTATTTTGAATCGATTTGAGAATACTGTGACATAGTATCGTGTAGGGATGTGCGAGTACCGATACCAGGTATCGGTATCGGGCCGATACTGGTCTTATTTCAAAGTATCGGGTACTCGTGAAGGCTACCGATGCCAGCCGCCGATACTCACGGCAAGAAAACCCCACAGGTAGTAAGCCCTCCTCACCAGCAGTTGGCGGTAGTGCAACCAAATGGGATGCAAGCTGCCGACAGACATGAAGAGGAAGAAGCTCCTCTCTGGGAGTCGCTGACAGGCGCAGGGCTACACTGCAGCGGGTTGATTCTCCATGAGTCTCATCCAGAGCAGAGACAACAGGATGAATCCAGAACGGCTGCTCGTCTCACCAGAACCGCCGGTGTGGAAATTCTTTTATATAAGTGAAAACGAGCCGACCTTTGCAGAATGCTAACTCTGCTATGCTAAAATTGCTAAAGGAGGTGCGCGATGTTGTTCATTTACCACTAGTAATTTGTTGAAACACCTCAAGGCGAAGCTTGTGGACGAGAGTCTGACGCTGTTGTGCTGGAAAAAAAGAAAACTCCTGCAGCAACTCGACGGCAAACTCTGCAGAAGACCGAGAAACTGAAGAGCAGAGATCCAAGAGCAGCACAGAGAACACGAGCAACTCTTTAAACTCAGGGGCTGTTCTATCTTTGACTTTAGTTCATAAAAAAAATCATTAAAATTAGTACATTTAAAAACCTTAGTTTATGTAAAGTGTAAAACTCAGGGAAAACTGTTTTATCTTGCACTTAATTTCATTTAAAAACCTTTAAAATAAGTTCATTTTATAAAGTGTATAACTTAGAGTTGTTTGTTTACGTCTTGTAATTCAGTTCATTTAAAAAAAAAAATTAAAATTCAGGGAAATTGTTTTATCTTGCACTTAATTTCATTTAAATAAGTGTAAACTCAGAGTTGTTTGTTTTATTTTTCAGACTATTATTTTGGACTTAAAGTGGCTGGGCTGCCTTTTTATTACAAATAAAATTCATTTTAAAAAATAATCTGTCATTGCATTATTTTAAATTTTATGTATATAAAGTATCGGTATGCAAGTATCGGTATCGGTGAGTACTGAAGATGAAGTACTCGTACTCGGTATCGGTCTGAAAAAAAGTGGTATCGCACATCCCTAGTATCGTGATATATCGCCAGATCGATTTTTTTAAACACCCCTACATTTAAACAACAGTGACATTTCTTAGTAACTTAATTATGACACAGAGAACAGCATTTTCTAGTGAAGACAACTCCTCTGAAAGGTGCAGCTCAGTGATCAGTATGAAAACGTTGATATGAGGGTTGATGTGTGAACGTCTGCTTGAGCTGCAGGTCTGTCTTCAGTCCTGCGGAGCTGAGCTGTTTAACAGAGGATCAAATACACTGAACAGCCCCGAAACTCCCCAAAATAAAGGAAAACTCAATGTGGACCCCTCCTCCTCCTCCTCCTCCTCCTCCTCCTCCTCCTCCTCCTCCTCCTCCTCCTCAGCCTCCACCCATTCCAGCCACACCAGGTATCGGTGATCGAGTGAGCTGCTGATTGCGTGATTATTTCCCGGATCAACAGACTCCCCTTGCTCTTTTCTTTAAATCATCTGGAACATTCTGCCAGTCTTTGTGCATGTAGAGTCCTGTGTGATGTGATGGTGGAACAGAAGCTCCTCTGCAGCCCGGAGTCGACGTATTATCAGTAATGGACTCCACCGCGGTAATGCTGGGACTAATGCTCTGCTCATCGCCGAGACCTTCATCATCTGCTCAGTCACACAGAAACTCTCAGCGTAAGGCCATGAATACGATTTCCTCATTTGTAAGCAAATGAAATGTAATGATGGCCATTTGTGCAAATCAGCTTTGAAAAACAGGTTGTGGAAGCCGATGCTCCACTCGGCGGCGAGAGCCCGTCAGCCTCTTGACAAGCCTGCCAATTACAGTATCTGTCTGCTCTCACTCGCTGCCATCAGGCGCCAGGTTACGGGCCGTCGCTCCGCCTCGGTCCGGACGGTCCGGACGGTCAGCTCTTGGTGGTGAACAGCTTCCGCCTCGCCTGCTCAGCATGTCCTCAGCCTGACGCGTGGCTGCAGGACCGAGGCTCCGCCACAGCACGCCGGCTTGCTGCCATTACCGCCGTTTACTGCCGGAGACCCACACAACGCCAGCTCCTGTCTGTCAGAGCCGCAGAAACACATCAGCAAATAATCACCGCATTTCACTGACATTTTGTTTGTGTACACAAAAATCAAGCAGACAAAAACAGAACCAACAGGCAGTGGTGTCTGCCGGCTGACTGCTCAGCTCAGGTTTCTAACGATTAAGCAGACGTCCTGCGGGGAGGGAGTGGTTTGCGCAGCGCTGCAAAGACTCCAGGTTGATCTTTACAACAATATAAAACAGACTGATAGTGTAGTGATTCCACATGCACCCTGCTGGCTACAGGATGGAAAAGAAAAATGGGATTCATCAGACAGGCGCACGTTGTTCTCACAGATCCACTTTTCTTTCCTGGTGTCGTTTGTGCAGCCTGTCAGCAGTCTGCAGCCTCAGATCTCACACAGCTCGCTTTGAGAGGCTTCTCACATCAAAAAGACAAAAGGTTTAAGCAGTTTGTGAAGTAGGAGGGCTTGTTTGGGATCAGACAAGACAAATCAGCTGTCAGTCAGCCATGTGCCAGATGAGGATCAGTTCTTCATGTGTGGATGAGGAAAGCGCCGATCGTCTCTGGAACAGCGTGAAGAAGACAGTGTCAAACTAATTACATTGTCATATCATCTAAAGAGCTGTTCATGAACCTGAGATTCATTATGGTTTGAGTCTAGTAAATGATTATAAAAGATCTTCAATGGATTTTAAATAATCATTGATCTGTTTCAGTCTGGGCCTCGCAGAGCTCCGGGACTAAAATCAGATCCATCAATGCAAAGAAATCCAAAGTCACTCAAAAAGTTGAGCTTTCTCCTGTTTGAATCTGCAGGGCAGCTGCTAATAGTAAAGACATATCACCAGCAGGTCAACACACTGCCCTCAGAGCTGATGGGAAGAAACTGGAGAAAAGGGACCGGCGGAACCATTTAGAGAGTCTGGCAACAGCTGAGTCCAAAAACAACCAAAACCCCAAAACCAAAGCAGTCCAGTGGCTGTGAGGCTGTGAACCGGCGCCTTGACCTGATCTCACTGATCACAGATTCTCACTGCAGTGGAGATTTGTTTCTGAGGCTAGGCAGCAAGCGGGACCTGACTTGATACAGGAGGTCATTAGCAGCATTACGGTCCGATGCCGACAGGGAGTTTCTAAATGGAACTGTTTATAATGTTGAAATTGTTGTAAATTGTGATTCAAGCTATTTGCATCTTTACAAGATGCAGTGATAAGTTTAAACTTTCTCATAATTTATTTGCTTTAAAACAGAGGAAAACCTTTTGAGTTTGAGGAGTCTTTTGCATTTGAAAGCCTGCGTTTGTTGCAGCAGTGGATGTCTGAATGACAGCTGCAGTGTTTCTGCCTCTCTCTCCTCCTGACACTCAGTCTTTAAGTCGGATGTCCGAAGAACTTCATCACGGCGCCGTACATCACCGTTAATGGTGCTGTTGTAATAGCAGCTCAGCGTTTAACGGCACGTACGTGCACACTCGTGCACGGCAGCGGCGATCGGGGTAATAATGAGAGCGCGGAGGAGGCATTCGTCTTGGTGAGACTGGTACTGTCACATTTTAATTCACACGGCTCTCATCAGGAAAAGCCCCGGAGCTTCTCATCATCATTTCCAGCAGAATATATTATTCACCGGCTCAAACATCACAGCACACCCAGCGCACGTGCACGAGCATGCACTGCTGCCAGACAGCCAAAACACAGGCCTGACTCTCACACTCACATGCACTTCCTCCTGAAGTGTGTGTGTGTGTGTGTGTGTGTGTGTGTGTGTGTGTGCGCGTGTTGGCCGTCATGCAAGCAGGCATTGCTGCACAAACTCATACCTTTACAACAAACTTCACACGACTTTTCTTCAGAATAATGGAATCCCTGTAAATCCTAACCTCACCCGTGACACACACACTTGTCCCTGACACACTCGTCACACACACACTGATCACACACCTGTCCCACACCCAGTCCGTTCCCTCAGTCAACATCTCAACCTAAAACTACAGATTAACCCTTTAAAACATGAAGCATTCTGGTCCTCATAGAGGAGGCAGGAACTGGAGAGAGAGTAAAACAAGGAGACACACACACACACACACACACACACACACACACACCCTTTCCCTCCCTCTTTGTGTTATTATTGCCTGGCTCCATCTGACTGTGACTAAGTGAAGAGCTGTCTTCATTTGTTTCAATCTGAACCACTAATGTTCCCAGTGCCGTAAGCTAGCACCATAGGTCACACACATTAGTCTGCCTGCCTGTGTGTGTGTGTGTGTGTGTGTGTGTGTGTGTGTGTGTGTGTGTGTGCGTGTGCGTGCGATGTTTAAAGCAGGCGCAGAGGGTTTGTTGTTTTATGCTCGGTTGTGGTAAATATTGACGTCTGTGCTGTTTAAATAATGCTGGAGCTCAGGTCACTCAGCCGCATTTTGGGGTTTGGGTTTTTGGATTTTTAACATTCTGGGTTTTTTTTCTCTCTTTTTTGTTTTGTTTTGTTTTGGGGTTTGGGATTTGGGATTTGAGGTTTTAGGTTTTGGGTGTTTGGGTTTTTGAGTTTTGGAGTTTGGGGTTTCAGGTCTTGGGTTTTTAGTGTTGGGGTTTTGGGTGTTTGGGTTTTTGAGTTTTAGAGGTTTGGGTTTCAGGTTTTGGGTTTTGGCCCCTGTCCTCCAGAACAGATGTCAGCAGTGTTGCTCACACATGAAGACTGACTCCTGCTGAAAGCATCGGTCTCTCAGCTGTACAGTCGCAGACGGTGTGAAGGCATGAACATTTCCCTTCACTCGCTTGTTTTTATCAGCTGGATTCAGGATGTTTGAGTCTGAATTTCCTGCAGGCGTGACTGTCACTCTCTCTCTCTCTCTCTCTCTCTCTCTCTCTCTCTCTCTCTCTCTCTCTCTCTCTCTCTCTCTCTGTCCTGCTCTGTCCTTTGTTCGCTGCGATCACATCCAGCATCTCTTCATCCTAAATTTGATGAAATGAAATGAAAGATGGGCGGATGGATCCAGAGGCTTCTCCTCTTCTCCAAATAACCTCCATCAAAATGTTCTCAAGAACACTGATGGGCAGTAACGCATTACTGTAATCTGATTACTTCTTTCAAGTAGTGAATAAAGTGAGGGATTTCAGCTACAAATACAGTAATTAAATTAACATTACTTTCCTGAAAGCAGGCGGCGTTACGGCGTTCCTAAGCATTCCTGAGACCGTGGAGTGACAGTGAGGTCTGAGCGCAGCGACGGCGGCGGTGGACGGACACCGTGGAGCTGTCCTCTTTCAGCTGTCAGAGCTGGAGACATGAATATATGTCTGTGAAATATATTCACTGTATGTGACAGTGAAAGAGAAAAGTCAAAACTCCTAAACTCAGCCGTGCAGAGAGTGAGGGGTTAATCCTGTCGCTCCTGGATGAACTGCAGTTCCTCCATTCAGACCCAAACCCCGATCTGACACATTCATCTGCATCTCCGCCAGTCCTGCAATAATGCCAATGTTTTAATTAATCTCTTTAATTAACCATCACGGGGGGGGGGGGGGCAAAACAACTTTCCGTTGAATTGTGAGCAGACAGACCGTCAGAGCAGACACAGCGGACGTTCTCAACATTCTGCTTTAAACCATCCAATCTGGGGACAAAAACAATGATTTAAGATATTTGGTGATTTAAAAAAGTATTTTTTTGGTCACACACTGCTGCTAATAACTTATTTCTACTGCTGCACTCTGGAGTCCAAAGTTAAACACACACACACACACACACACACACACACACACACACACACACACACACACACACACACATTAATAATGAATGAATTGAATAGAATGAATTAAACTTTACTGTCCCACATGGGGAAATTTGTCTTGGGCATAGTAGTGCAAAGCTGCAGACAAACATTTTGTGACACAAAACAACAACGCAACATTATAAAAGAGGCACGATTTATACTGTAAAACAATACAATTTGAGATCGATAAAAGGAAAAAGAGAGCAGATAAAAGGAAAAAAAGTGCAGATTTGTGCAAAGTGCAAATGTGAGCACTTGCAAATAATTATGGATGGATGAGCTGCAGGAAGAGAAAGAGTGGGCGAGGCTGGGCCGGGGATCCACATCTGAAGGCCTCCCTCCTGCCCCGAAAACTGGGAGCAACCCAGAACCCTCTCCACACAGGGAGGGTTGGGGGTGGGGGGTGGGGGGTGGGGGGGTGGGGGTGGGTGTGGGTAGGCGGGGTGTCTGTGGTAGTGGATCACAGCTGAGAGGCCTCCCCCACTACCCGAGACAAGGAGTGGAGGAAGACCGGGCTGAGCTGGTTTGTTTGTTAAGCAGAGTAATGGAGGCCGGCACAAAAGAGAGCTTAAAGCGGTTGTGTTTGCATCTGCTAGCTCTGTAGCGCCTCCCTGAGGGCAGCAGGTCGTACTCCGAAACAGGATGTGAGAAGGGTCCGCTAAGATTTCAGAGGCTTGCCTGACCACAGCCTCCTCATACAGAAGCTGGAGCGTTGGGAGTCTGATTTCTCCTCTAGCTTCAGTGCTGTTGTTGAGATTCTGTGTAACTTGGTCTCACTTTGGACGGTCAGGGAGCCGTACCACACTGCCATGCCCTATCTTACAACGCTCGCAAAAACTGCACTGTAGAACATGGCCCTGATCTCTGCACGCACCAAACAGACGAAGTCTTTAAGGAAGTGCCGTCTTTGGGCTGGTCTGCTGCACAGATCGTCAACATGTTCACTCCAGCTCAGGTTGTTAGACACCATCAAGGTCAAAGATCATTTCTTTTGTTTTCTTTGTATTTAACAGTAGATAATGATCGTCGCACCAGGATTTAAAGGTGTCTATCTCCCTGAAACACCCGCTGGGGTCAGCCTTTGTGTCTAACAGGGAGACAATGATGGTGTCGTCGGAGAACTTAAAGCAACACTAAGGAACTTTCAGTTTTCGTTGATTTTGGCGGCGCCAGTGGACAAAGCGGTAGTGTTTTGCCTGAAGGAATACTACAGTTCCCATGAGGCCTAGCGCGTGGCGTGGTAAAATGCTGCTCCCGGTGGCGTGCTGTTGGACTGAACTCGCCTTCATTTGTTTCCAGCGGCTGTGTGAAGGACGGATAGTGACGAGGTCATGAATCTAATGGTGGCTAAACAATGTTCTATCATGATGTGACGCATGCCGTAAAGCAGTCCGCACATCTGGAGTGTTTCAGTGAGCAGGGTTCCTACCACCCTCCTCACAGCTGCTCAGTCCAAGTGAAGCAACACTGACGCCCTCAGCCCGTGACAGAGGGTCATTCAACTAGCTGTAAGTCGATGTATCATCACAAAACATATTAAAATGTTTTATTAAGGTTGAAAAGTTCCTTAGTGTCGGTTTAATAATGTGGTTGCAGACGTGGGTGCTCTTGCACTCATTAGTATAGAGTGTAAAAAGAATTGGAGAGCTAGCACAGCCCTGCAGGACACCTGTATTCCTCTGTTTTGGAGTCGAGAGTGAACCATTTACAAGGACCTGCTGAGAACGGTTTGTTAAAAATGAATTAAACCATTTCACAGTTACAGGATTTACAATCAAACCGATTAATTTCTGTATGACCACGTTTGGCTGAATTGTGTCAAAGGCAGATCTAAAATCTGCAAATAACACTCTGGCGTAGGCTTGGGGGTGCTCAAGGTGTTTGTTAATCAGATGTGTGACTGTAATTGCTGCATCCTCAGTGCTACGACCCTGCCTATATGCGAACTGTAGTGGATCCAGACAGCTGTCAACCTCTGATTTGAGCGAGCTGACCACAATTTTTTTGAAATATTTCATTATTATTGAGGTTAACGCCACCTGTAGTCACCATTTGTAACAGGACATGCAACTTTAGGCACAGGCACTATTATAGACTGTTTCCAAAGCTGTGGTACAGTACGGTCCGTCTTGTTGATGAACAGTTTGTCCTGCTTCTCACGGTTTTCGAGGAGTTTTTCCGGGTCACAAAATTCATGTCTGACCAGCTCCAATCTCCCGCTCTTCAGCTTTCATCCACAATAGACTTATCAGATTTAGTCATAGAGGCATTATCAGACAAACGTGCAGAAGAGTTGTGGAGTCAGATTCAGGACAGCAGCGGACTTGTGCTCCTGTGGTTTTTGCCTCCAGTCATAAAAACCGGAGGATTGTACTTCTGTGAAAATCAGCCTGGTGAGTTTAATATTGTATATTATTTTCCTGACTGTGGTTTGCCTCCTCGATGCGCTCTTGCTGCCTGCATTCTTGATTTTTTTGGAGCTGTGTTTAGATTCTTGGCTGTTCTGTGAATCCAGCTGTAGGACCAGAGCAGCTCTGTGTTGCCAGATTGGGCAGGTTTCTGCCAAATCAAGCTTCTTTACTGAACACGTCGGACGGGTTGATGGAATGATTATGTGTTTATGACGTGTTTTTTTTATTATACAAATACGGTTTTAACGTGCATTTTCAACCGAGATGGCGGTTTGGGCTGCTTTCTATTGAGTTAAACGGATTTCATGACAGATCTGGCAACCTCCTCCAGCAGACTGCAGAGGCAGCGCAGACGGTGTTCTGCGGTCGGTGATTCCGGACCGGAGACGGAACGCAGCCAGAACGGTTCTTCTGTTGTACATGATTTTTCTGCAGGCCGGACAAATCTCTGACTTTCAGAAGGAAGAGCGGCTCTTCGCCATGCTTGGTGTACGTGCTCAGAATAATAGTTGGTGTCGTGCGCTACGGAAGCCTCACACGGACAAAAGTGCGACAAACGAGGAAAGTTGGCTCGACCCGGGGAGCGACCGTGTTCTCACTGCATCTAGATGGAGCCGGGGTGTTGTTTTATTTTAAATATACATTCACATTGAAGTTCTGGCATTTTTTTGGAGCCCTGCCACAGTTTGGGTCAGCCCCACCTCAGCCCCACCAGAAAAAATACTCTGGCGCCGCCACTGCCCAGCGCGAAAGCTGGATCAATCCTAAAGAACCCCCGCAAAGCCTCTGTCTCCCTTACATCACCGAGCAACTTTGCCCTGCTTTTTGTAGCTTCGCCTTAACATTAAAAAAACAAAAAACAAAAACAAAACTGCTGCAGCTTAGACCCTATTAGGAGAATATTCAGTCCCACAAAAAGTAAAAAAAAAAAAAACAACAAAAAAAAAGAGAGAGAAACCATAAAGGCTCATTAATGGGAGATTCCATTATGTTATGAGTGATTATAGAAGCCAGTCATTAATGGAGGATTCTGTTAGTTTACCACAGCTGAACATACGAGGAGGAAGCCGGGAGGCCTGTTCATTACAGTCCTAATAGTAACGTCTCAGTCGGAGAAAACAACATAATGATGAGCAGCCATTCTTCTGGACTCAGCCGGGATGGAGTTCAAAATGTTAAGTATGGCCTGAAGACGCAGCCTCAGGAGATTATTAAAGAGCACAAACGTTCCTCCTTCTGCGTAATTAGACTGTGGGTTCCTTCACACAGCGTGTCCTGGAGAGGGTGGAGTTTGTATGGTGGTGGAGAGCCAGTCTGAGCTCTCCCAGTAGAACCCATTACTCCTGACAGACCAAATAGACATGAGCCAACAGAAATGGTTAAATAACCTGTCAGCAGAGATCTGTGTGTTTAAAACCCAAAAATATAGAATATATTGTATATTATCATGGATTATTATACATAATCTTCTGTGTATCTAGATTTCCTGTCACATCTAAAGATTCCCATGACGTTAGGACTCCAGCTGATGTAATCTGAGGACAGAGTTAATGCAGAAACAACTTTCCTCACTTGAAGGTTTGTTTGTTTGTTTGGCTGTTTTTTAGACTTGAGAACAAACAGAACCTTAAAGTGCATTAACGTTAACGTTACCGTTTGAAGTGATGTTGTCGGGTCACTCAGTCTGCTGCAAACCACAGATTTGATAAAAAGTCACTTTAGAAAATTAGCCTCAGATCTTTGCCGTCCTTGGGGAATGAGTTTCTTGTCAACCTTTTCTGTGATGGTGTGAAGCTGTTGGCCTGCCGGCAGCACTTCAGAGGACCGCACATCCGAAATGTCAAGGGCTCAGATAAGACCGCCTCCTCCGCTCACGCTGTCCCCGGTCCTGATCTCCTGCTCTTTATCCGGACATCTGCAGTCACCTTTAGATGTGAGACCTGTTGGGTTGTGACAGTCCGTCCACTCCTCCGTCAGTCTGTCCATCCTGGACCTTTCCTGGGATGCAGCAGCAGAAACACAGCGTCTTTTGGACAGTTTGGACTCTGTCCAGCCTTCAGACCTGCCAACCTGTACGCATTTTGCGTAGCAGGTACGCAATTTGACATCAGAATACGCTGTATGTTCCGTCTCATTAAACTACGCAAAAAGCTGCAGACATGTGTGAGCGCTGTTAGAAATGTGGACGTGCAGTGCTCATGTCTGACAACAGGAGGCAGCAGCCAGGTGTGTTGTCACGCAGTCATGGCACACATTGTATTTGTCACGCTGAAAAAAATACCGGTAAATTAGGCTGTTGCACTGCAGCTCTGGAACCGGGAGGAAACATGTGCTCGGCTGTCTCTTACCTTTCAATCAAAAAAGCAAAGGGCGGGGGTGGGGGGTGGGGGGGGGGGGGGGTAGCACATCAACCAATGCAAGATGAAAAACCAATGCAATCCATTAACAAGTCCCCCGGGGGAGGGTGGCAGGTCTGGGCCTGGTGGGCAGTCCCTGCTGTTCACTGCACGGTGACTGAAGCTCTCATCATCATTAAAGGTGATTCTCCGTGATCCGTGATTCTGCACAATTCTGAGCCCTGACTTCAGTTTGAAATGTTGGCTCCGCCCCCGAGCTCTCTGACTGGTTCCTCACGTTGAGAAAACCCTCCCACTCCCCCTCCGCTCTGCTCCCACTCAGCGTGCACGACGCTACAGGCACATCCCATACGCGTGCACAATCCTCCGGAGGAAACAGCAGAAGCCACTTCGACTCTTTTTTGTTCAAAATAAACGGCCGCTTCGTCTCAGGTAAACCAGATGTTACCTTGTCGCTACATGTTCAATGCAGAAAGTCGCTTGTTGCTCCTTCGGCTTCCATGCTGGTCTGTTTACCGGTGTCGTGCACGCGGTGAAGACGGCCTGGCTCCGCCCCCCTGCTGCTGCGCTGTGACTGGAGCAGAGAGGTCGTCACGCTGAATCCTCAGGCAGCGCTTTGCGGGGCCAGATATCCAAAACACGCTGATCAATGTGAGATTTTTTTTTTTCACAGAAATATAGCATGGACTAGCTAGTATATGATGTCAAAAGCATTTTTCTCGTCGTGGTTAAATTAAAATCGCGGATAGCACCTTTAAGACTGAAGACAGACCCCTGTCGTTCTGTGTCAGACGGCGGCGGGCGAGCCGTCAGACCTCCTCTGGCCCAGAGGCACTCACTCCGGCAGGAGGCTCGCACCACAGGCCTCGTCCTGTTGGTGCTCTGGTGCTCCAGAACCCTGGGGGATACCGACCAGGGCTTTAAACCAGACCCGGAGCAGTTATTCAGCCCCTGTTTTTAAACTAGGCTCTTTAAACCAGACCTGGACTCTGCACTGAGTCAACGCTCAAGAAGAGAGAAAGACCTACTTTTCTAAGGTAAATAAGATAAGATAAGATAAGACTTTATTGATCCCACGATGGGGAAATTTCACTGTTACAGCAGCCCAAAGAAGAAGTACCACAGTAGCAAATTTTCTCCAGCAGCAATGCTCTCAACTCAGCAGTCACCCATGGCTTGTTGTTTGAGAAACACCGTACCCTCCTAGCAGGCACGATGGTTTCTACACAAAAGTTTATATATCCAGTGATGCAGCCTGTTAAGCTGTCGATGTCCTGTCCATGTGGCCCACAGAGCACCTCCCAGTCTGTGGCGTCAGAACAGTCCTGGAGTGCCGCACTCGCCTCCTCAGACCACTGCCTCACACACCTCTTGGTTGGGGGTGTTTCTTCGCCAGAGGTGTGTAAGCAGAGAGCAGGTGGACCAGGTTGTGGTCTGATCGACCAAGCGGGGTCGTGACCTTGTGACCTTTGACGAAGTCTTTCTGGTAAACATGTAGTGAAGTCTTAATGGGTGGATGGAGGGGTTGATGGGTGGAGGGATTGATGGGTGGAGGGGTTGATGGGTGGAGGGATGGGTGTAATGATGGGTAGATGGAGGGATATCACATGTTGTTAATGGAGGACTGATGAGTGGTGCAGGAGCCTCGGAGGAGAAGCTGAAGCAGCTCCTCCCTGGCTGCAGTGAGACGGTGTGGAGGTCTGACTCTTTCAGCTCTGTCTCTTGTCTTTATTGAAAAACCAGCCGTTAGTGGTGGAAACATACATTTTATCCTGTGAAACGTTTCTAATCTCCACCAACATTCTGAAGAACTGGTTTCAAAAGAATGACGACTTTTGAAAAAAAATTGCAATAGAATAGCAAAGTAGGTAAACTCTAACAGTCTTCTGGTAAATTTGTGTTTATCTCCTGCTGCAAGTGGCGAAGCAGATAAACAGAGCTTAAGCCAGCTGAGGATCCGTAATCTCAGTCCAATAAGCAAATCCATAAAGTAAACGTTCTCAGCCTCAGAATCTGGGATTGCTCTCCTATCCGTGTTCGAGGACCGCTCGGAGATTCCTCCTTTTGTCGTGTTTCAAAGTGAGTTCAAAGGGAGTTCAGGCTCATGGATGTTGCCGTGTTGTTCATCGGCCCGTCCTTTAAATGACCAGGAGCTGAGCTGTCTTCAGGTTGCAGTTTGGTGTTTCATGTCTGGATGGACAGAAGAGCAGGATGCTGAGACCGCCACCGGAGCAACGCCGCGATTTCCTCTGGAATGAGATGTGAACAGGTCTGGGCACAAATCAATCTGAGCATCAGCAATTAGCGGGAACAGCTGGAGGACATTATGAGGGAAAAGCCAAACGCCCAGATAGTTTGTTTTGAAGTCCTGCAGCTCTGAAGTGCTCCGTGATGATAACACTGCACTGCTGCCACAGCACTACAGCATCCTTATACACTGTCAATTCAACTTCATTTATTTAGTGGCCAATACAAGACTGTCATTTCCAGACACTTTCAGAGAAAAGCCCAACAGTTCCTCGAGAGCAGCCAGAGGAACCTGTGGAGAGGAAAAACTGACACACACACACCTTGAAGGTGGAAAAAAGGAGACAAATAAACAGACCGAGCGAGTTTTCAGCCAGTCTCATGTTTCGATGCATGGATTGAAATGGCTTCATGTCCACATCAACTGCATTCATCCAGAAATCACACTCATTTCTTCTGTTATACTGGGATTACATTAAGGCCTGTATAAGTACTGCTTTACAAGAAAATACTCATTTTTTTAATCATATCTTAATTTTTTTGCAATAAAGTGAGTCTTTTACACTTAAAGACAGTGAGGTAACCTGTTGAGCAGTGCGTTAGCGAGGTTGACGTCACACACAGATATTTATTTATCTGCTACAGTTTGCCTATTTTCTATGACTTGTCAGTTGTGTTTTTTGCTTCACATTTTACTTTATTTTATTTTGTTCTTTACTGGTGTATGGGATTTAGTACTATTACATGTAATTAGAGTAGTCTGTCCCTTGAATCCTTGAATAAAGGAAGAAGTCTGTGGGTTTACTCTCCGTCTTCAACTGTTTCTGAGGATAAACTCTTTGGCTTGTAAGGAAATCATTTCATTAAGAGGGAGCTCTTTTAAAGGAAATGATCAATTAATAGGAACACACACACACACACACACACACACACACACACACACACACACACACACACACACACACACACACACACACACACACACACACACACACACACACACACACACCTCCGCTCTGCTCAGGACGATGAGCTCTAAGCTGCTTTATCCTATTCTGGACAACAAGTCTACAAATCCACCATCCACCTGTGTATCCACCACACAGTTTGGACAGAGGAAAAGTAAACACATTCGCACGCACACACACACGCTCGGACACACAGGCGCACACTCACACAAACACTTTATACTAAAAATATGCGGCTGTGTTCCCGCCGCTCTAATGGAATCTCTGCCCAATCTAATTATGGGAATTTTTTGTTAGTTCTCCAGTCTAGACTCATCCTGATCACCTGCCACACACACACACACACACACACACACACACACACACACACACACACACACACACACACACACACACACACACACACACACACCAGCACTTTTAGCACAAACTGCTTCCCAGGAAGTTTGAGTCCTTGATCGATATCTTCGTTCTGTCTACGACCTCCGAGCCACACCCAGCTGACCTGCTCTCTCTCTCTCTCTCTCTCTCTCTCTCTCTCTCTCTCTCTCTCTCTCTCTCTCTCTCTCTCTCTCTCTCTCTCTCTCTCTCTGTCTTGGCCTCTGAACATTGGATGTTTTTCCACATTTTCTTTTCTGCATGAATTTCACTTTATGTTCTACAACTGAATCAATATGAAGTTTCTGTGTGCGCGTGTGTGTGTGTGTGTGTGTGTGTGTGTGTGTGTGTGTGTGTGTGTGTGTGTGTGTGTGTGCGTGTGCCTGCTGTAAATAACCACAGGATTCTTGCTTTGCTGCCTTGTTGATGTCTGAACAGTGTTAAATCAACAGCATCATATCTTCCAGATTTACCTGGAGCTGCATTTCAGTGTGTTTTCACACACACACACGTTTTTCAGTGTGAGCTCTGCTCTGTTAGGCTGCAGGACGCACGTCCAAGCCGCCTTATCACACCATGTCCACCCTGCCGTGTGCAGCTTGCAGCAGTGCCGCCCTCCATCAGCAGCCTCTCTCAGGCTTCTGCTGGAAACAGCTGCTCAGAGTGAAGAGAGCGTCTCTGCAGCCACGGGGTCTGCTGCTTCCCATAAGGCAGCAGTGCTGAGCGTAGTTCAGATGAGGGAGAGTCAGTCATCGTGTTTCTGGGTCAGAGTCTGAAGACTGAGGATTTTCATCTCCACCTTTTAGAGTGAGGATCTCTTTGAATGACGCAGCTGCAGCTTTAAATCATTAAAAACGACCCAAACCCTGACAAACTCAGAAAGCACCCTGCTCCGTTCTACCTGCCGGAGATTCTCCTGAACCAAACTCTGCGCTGTCCCTGTGTGGCTGCTGGAGTTCCCTCCAGCCTCAGAGCCTCAGAGCAGGTTTTCGGTCCAGCAGCCCTCCAGACTCCCTCTGCTGGGACGGGGTGTGAAGCTCCTCCTACAGCAGCTGACTGACCCTCAGTCCAGCCGTCTCAGCCAGTAGGACCGAGCGGCGGGACCCGAATCCAGCCGAGCGCCGCCGTCAGCCGATCAGGAGCTGAAGCTCTGGGAGCCGCGAACGCCGCTGCTGTCTCCTCAAAACCACACATCAGACGACTGAATCCAGGGTCTTTCCATCAGATTTCACCTCAGAGCAGCAAAGTCCGGCCGGCTGTGAGCAGGGCACGCGGTCCTCTGTCCTCAGTGAGGAGAGCCGTTGCACTAGGTGGCGCTGTGGGGGTTTTGGTGCTGGAGCTGTGTTTGGTGTGTTAAAGCTGTCTGATATGAGCCTTTTCCTGTTTAACAAGCAACAGGATGATATTTCTACGCACGCACGCACACACACACACACACATGCACGCATGCACGCACGCACGCACACACACACACACACACACACACACACACACACACACACACACACACACACACACACCTAACAAATCATGTCAGACATGCCAAAAAACAGAAACAAAAGAATACATATAAATACCAGATAAAATGCCACAGAGCCCCCCCCCCCCCCCTCCCGGCCCAGCGGACCCCCCAGCCTGGCCCCGCCCCGCCCCGCTCCGGTCTGGAAGTGGTCCCGGCTGCTGGGAGAGCGAGCGGGGCCTAATGGCTCCAGTGGGAGTGACACCAAACTGGCTTTGATAAATTGTTTTTAAATTACAACATAATTTCATTTAGGCAGCAATTTCCACAAGACTCCTACCGAGCGGCGGCCGCGCCGCGTCGGGATTGGCTTACCGACAGGCGAGCGCACGTGCACACACACACACAGCCATGCGCGGCCAGCCGGAGTCATCTGCCTTGGCAGGGGTAGTGTTACATGACCTGCAGCCCGGAGGCTAACCAGATTACCGCCTCCAAACGACTAAAGTGGTCATTAAGGACACTCTCTCTCTCTCCGTCTGCCTCTCCTCCTCTGCCTCGCTCGCTCTTTTCATCATGCTCTCCAACGATTTCCATCATCTTTCTTAATTATTTCTCTTAATCCATTTCTTCTTCTCCTCGTGTTCTCGCCCACGAGCAGTGTGTTTTACCTCTTCCTCCGAGTGCAGCGCTCTCGCCTCCACCCTCTCCTCCTCCCTCCATCCTCTCTCCTCCACCCTCCATCCTCCCTCCTCCATCCTCTGCCCTCTCTCCTCCACCCTCTCTCCTCCGTCGGCTCCGTCAGCTCCGGCTCGTCCTCGGTATCACCGCTCAGACTGTCAGCTGTGCATCATTACACATCCAGCCTTCATTACAGGGGCATTACGGACTAATGCCACACACACACACACACACACACACACACACACACGTAATGCCACACACACACACACACACACACACACACACACACACACACACACACACACACACACACACACACACACACGACGCACAATATCAGTGATGAATGTCTAAATGATGGGTAATGATCCAGAGCCCGAAACCTTGTTAGCCTTGCTCCGGTGCACGCACACACACACACACACACACACACACACACACACACACACACACACACACACACACACACAAAAGGTAAACGACCAGTGTATTAAAATAAACTAGTAATTTTTCATGTGATAAAAACATGTTTTCTTATTAATAATGTTTATTTTTTTTATAATTCTGAGGCAGAGGAGAAAAAAGGAATGCTAACGCAGTGATTTGACTTTCAGTAACGACAGATGTGATCAGGAGCACAGACACACTCGCTCCCGTCATCAGGTTGATCATTTAAACTGTTAATCCAGCCGTGATTCCATCAGGATCTTTGTTTTAACAGCAGCCCTATAAAACATTTTTCAACAGATGAATAAATCACAACAAAACATTTAAAATGACATTTTTATTTCAAATCATCATTAATCGCTTCATGTTTTTTTCCCCGTGTCTGTTTTAGATAAATCAACTTCATTCATCGTTGATCAACTCTTTATCAGGCGAGATCAGATTCATTCACACTCCTTCTGAAGAACTGAAGATAAAATTCAGGGTTCATGTAAAGGAGAAGAAATGGTTCTTCAAAGAGTGACAGAGTGTGTTTCCGTCTCGCTCTGACCTCACTTCCTGTCGTTATAGTGCGTTTGTTAAAATAAAAGCTTCATCACCTCCCACAGGAGTTTCACACAAGACTGTTTTTTAATGCACACACTCATTTAGATACGTTTATATTTTATCACAATAAAATATGTATACAGTGTGTGTGTGTGTGTGTGTGTGTGTGTGTGTGTGTGTGTGTGTGTGTGTGTGTGTGTGTGTGTGTGTGTGTGTAAATTAGTATTTTTTTGCAATATTTTGTAAATTTAATTGTTCATTTATTTGACTGTTTCTTTTCTTTGACCCTTTAATCTCATAAAACTAATCTCTCTGTTTTTTCTGTTGACTTGATATAAATCTAACTCTTCACCTTGACATTTCTCTTGGTGTTGAAAAACCCTAAACACACTCCTTTCTCTCTTTTTTGATGGCTGGAGGAGGATTAAAATGATCTCACTCTGTGGATTTACATTTGCTTGTTTTGTTTAAAATGACATGACTTTAAATTAATTTAGGATTTTTCAACAGAAACAAGTGAATCATTCTTATTGTTGTTTTTCTTCTCTTTTTGTTTAATGTCTTGTTTGTGTTTAATGTTTAATTTCTATTAAAGCTGGTTAAAAAAAACCCAGGAATTTATCCAGAAAACCTTAAATTCACGTTGAACTTTCAGTAACACTGAAAGTTACTAATATCGTTAATAGTTTTTATTGTTCATCATCATCATCATTATTATTATTATTATTATTATTATTATTATTATTATTATTATTGTTGTTGTTGTTGTTGTTGTTGTTGTTGAATCTGTTGTTGCTGGTTTTAGCAGTTTGATGTTAAAGATGAGAGTTAGTTTTTTAAATGAAGTCCAGGACTGGATTTCTATTTACTTCTCCATTTCTACTTTCTAATTATTTTCACTGGATATGTCGGTTTCACTTGTGGTCACTGCTGTTGATTGTTTTCTTCTTTATTTCCTCAGTCCAGCTTTGTTTATCACTGCTGTTTCGAAATGCTGATTTTGAGATAATTATAAATTTGACATGTTTGTCAAATTTTTAAACTTCTTCTCATCAAACTTGTCAGTTATTGTTAAACATTCATTTTCTTGCAAAGGGACTAAAACCACGTGCAATTTGTTCAGATTTTATTTAGGTTCAGTTTTCTTTCCACATAATTCATTTTCCTTTAAAAGTCAAAATATTTCCATGATGATCCACGTATGTCAAAGAATTTTCCTCTTCTATTCTAATAATTGCATTCAAGCACCAATGAAAATAAACAATTCTTAATAGTTTGTTTTTCCAATTGGAATAAATGAATTGGTCAGAGGATGTGGAGCAGCTGGGTGCAGGTTTCAAAGCAGAACCCCGTCAGTTGCTGTCTGTTGCCTCCATCAGGTCAGTTGCCCCCTCTGTCCACTGGGAGGCGCCTCTGAGTCCTGCCTCCAGACACTGAGGAGCAGTCGGAGTCTGTCTCCAGCTCCGTTCTGTGGTTTTTCTCAACCCACAGAGTTCTTCCTCGTTTCCATCTCGGGATTATGGGCTTGCTGAGGAGGGGAGCGTTGCCAGGGGCCCCGGGCCCCGGGCCCTCAGGAGACTGACAATCACACTCTCACACTGCTGCATCGCTCTCAGCCACTGGAATAATTGCAACTCGCTCCTCGCTGCAGTGCAGTGTTATCAGCTAATTATCAGCGAGTCTTCGGCTCTGGGATGAAGAGAGAAAACATGACGGACGTGAAGGGACGGCCTCGAGAGGACGCCACTCCGTCACCCGCCATGAAACGCCTCGCCGGTCACCGACGGAATCAGACCTCACCTGGTGGAGCGTATAGACGAGAGAAACAGCACTGTTACTCATCAACGGCGTTTCACTGGGTGGATGTGTCAGAAGAACAGATCAGACCAGAAGCTCCTGCTTCAGGCGATCCAGGATAATTTCTTCCCCTCACAAGAAAAGAAGCTGATTAAATATTTCTCTGATCGCCGTCCGATTACAAACTGTCGTCCATCCATTTGGCTTTTTTTCCCACGTTCAGCACCTGATTTCATTCAAACGCGCCTCGTCACAGCGCAGCATATTCGATCAAATCAATATTCACCAGACGACACTGTTTCTTGGCTGACTGAGAACCTCTCTGCTTGGTGATAATCAACAGTTTTCCTCCAGTAACTCCTTCTCCCGTATCTAAATAAGATATATCCACTTCCAGCGGCGCGGCGCTCCATATGCTGCCAGCAGCCGGGGGTCACACTCAGCTCATTAAATGCATTGTAAACACATTTTACAGCGAGGGGAAGGACTCCAGGAGATCTGTTCTCACCAGAGAAACATAAACGTTGTTCAATGTCTACTCAGGCAAAAATCAGCCCATTAAAAGTAATCTGAGGAGTGAAATCGGTGCTGTCGTGACAGCAGCGCTCCTCGCTTATTTACCGAGACGTGGTTCAGAGCGAGGTGGAAACGTTTAAAGGTAGAGTTTAGGTTTCAAGAAGAAAAACCGTTTAAATCATCCGTCAGGAGGCGAGTTCAGCCACTGCGGCGCGTCGAGCTTCTGATGCGAGGAAGCTAGCGTCACCTCGTCAGGGTGTCATACCGCCTCTGGCCACTTGAGGGAGCAGTGAGTCCATGAGTCACATGACTGCAGCGATCCTGAATCGCCCTGAAGCCTGTTTAGATTTTCTAATCCTCACTTTTCACTCTGCTTCTGTATCAATCCATTCCAGTCTCCTGAGGTGCAGTGGTGAGCTCTGGCGAGCGGTCCCAGGTTCAAATGCCCTTTGGACGCGTTAGCAAGGGGGGCGGGGCTTAGCCACAGGTCAATGAGGTCTTTCTGTGTGCAGACTGCATGTTCTCCCTGTGTGTGTCGGGTTCCCTGGTACTGGAGTCACGTGGAGGTCTGCAGGTGAGCAGGAAACCAGGACCGGACGTGTCAGATGAGTCCCTGCTGTCTGGACCTGGACCTGGACCTGGACCTGGACCTGGACCTGGACCTGAGTTTACAGTTCGATGACTTTACTAATCAAACAGAGGAACAGTTTGACTCAATCAGTGAGTGAACGAGACATTTACCATCCAGCACTGGTTTTAACAATCAGCACAGAGAACTGGAGAAACAAGCAAACATGGTTTTTATTGTTTCTGTTTTACGTTTCCTATCATGTATGCTCATCTTCATTTTCTTCATCCATTTGTGTATTACTCTTTCTTTCTGTACATGTTGCTGTGTCGGGTTCAGCGTTCCTCACCTGGACACCGTCTCTTCTGTTCATGCAGTGTTTTAGAGGGAATCAAAGAAATTCTCAGGTTTATTTTAACTATCAAAAACACTTCCAGAAGAATCCTCACATCAGTCGGGAGTTTTAAAGTCCTCACTCATGTCTGTGGTTCTGGCAAAAGCTTTAAACCTTAATTTACATGTAAAACTTTCAGTCTGTTTTGGTGTCTTTTTTTTTTTTTAACATCATTTAATGTTGTTCAGTTAAAGATCATGAATCAGGACTGAACAGAACTGGAGACTCGTTTATATCACAGACCCAACAGAGCAGAACAAAAGGAAAGAAAAATGTGTCAAATAAATAAAAAGAGGAATAAATTAGGAGGAGTTCTTTCTGCTCCGCTGTATTTCCTTCCTCTCTGTCTTGTTTTCTTTTTCTCGCTGTCTTCAGCGCCGTTATTTCATCTCCAGGAAATTTCATCTCCCAACACTAAAGGCTGTCCCCCGCTGTGTGTGTGTGTGTGTGTGTGTGTGTGTGTGTGTGTGTGTGTGTGTGTGTGTGTGTGTGTGTGTGTGTGTGTGTGTGTGTGCGCGCGCGCAGCCAAATGACCTCTCATGGGGCCGCAGCTGCTGTCTTTGTTTTATGCCGTGTCATAAAAGTGCCGTCTCCACACACACACACACACACACACACACACACACACACACACACACACACACACACACACACAGCAGGACTCCGCAGTGGCCTTTAAATTGTGAAAGATATATACATGTTCTGGAATGTGTGTGTGTGTGTGTGTGTGTGTGTGTGTGTGTGTGTGTGTGAGCAGTTCAAAGTGGAATGCGCCCTGGCCAGCGGCAGGTCGCACAGCGACTGTTAGGACGTGTGTGTCTGATTCTCCGCCCAGACCGTCGCGTCTGGATGTTTTTGAGGTGAAACATTTTCTGAAAAGTTCAGAGCGGCCAGAGAGAAAAGGGCAGATTATATGACCTGTGATGCTCGTTGCTCACGATCTCTCTGCTGGAGCAGATATCGGAGTTTCATTGTTTGACGATTGACTGCTAAAATCTGTGAGACATACAAACACACTCGGTGTTTTGCTGTAATTTGGAATTTCAGGTGTCTTTTCAGGAACTGCTGGAGCTGTTTTGAACTCATGTCAGGTCAGAAAGTGGTGGCTGGACCAAACACTTCTTGATTCGTTTCCTCTCAGTGTGTGGGGTTCAAGGGATACTTCAACATTTTGGCAAATTGGCCCATTTAGTGCAATTCCTTCGTGTTACGTGCCGAGGGCACGATCGGCTGTTGTCAGTTCCGGGTCAGGAGGTTGCAAAAGGAGAGGCAGCGGAGCTGGGTGATGTGGTGCACCAAAAAGGTAGAGGTTTATTTACAAACAAAATGGTGAGGTGTCCAACAAAGGAAAAAGAACCAAAGAAAACAATGGGCAAAGGAACAAATAAGCTGGCTCAGGACGTGCTGCTGCAAGAGGCCAGGACCCACTGGTCAACACCTCCTCCTGCCTCGCTCCCTTGTCCTTTCAGAACTTTCTTCAGCTGGGTGATCGAGAAGTCTTCTGTGATTGGTTAGATTTCCCTGCTTCACCTAGACACTCCCATGAAATGCGAAAGTGGAGCCACTGAAGAGACGGTACTTTATTAAATGGAGCACAAAGCTCCGAGTTTTCCAACAATTACTCATAGAATCAGCTAAATTCATCTTTAAAATTATTTTACTGTCCATGTATATATTGATATATACTTGTACCTGTTTTTGTTTAACAAAATGTTACTGATGTTCAATGGAGAACTGTCTCGTGTGGTTATTTATACATAGAAAATTATTCTGGACTCAGATCACGTTTTAAACTGATTTTGTTTAATGACTGAAGTGAACACATTTCCAAAGGATGGATTTCATGACTGATAACGATGTTCTTCAAACATAAAGGCTTTATTATATATTGCCAAAATACCACAAACACTTCATATCCCCGAAAAAAAAAAAAAAAAAAAAAAAAAAAAAAAATCCAACTGGCATAGTCCTCAAATCTCTCCAATAAATAATGAACCAGAATTTAAAACAAGATATGTTTCTATTTAAAAGTCCTTTAAAAGGCATCACAGAAATTATTCACATCGATTGCTGTATTTAAAATATTTTTGTTGGATTCTTGATTTTAAAATGAATTAATAACAGCCCCTATAATTCCCTCCTGCCCGGCACAAGTCCTGGAGGAGTCTGGAAATCTAAAGAAAGTCATTTCTTGAGGTGATCAGAGTCCTGACAGTCTCTCTTTGGTCCTGGAGTTTACTGGTTCCTCCGCCCTCTGGTTCCTCGCCCTCTGGTTCCTCCGCCCTCTGGTTCCTCCACCCTCTGGTTCCTCGCCCTCTGGTTCCTCCGCCCTCTGGTTCCTCCGCCCTCTGGTTCCTCCACCCTCTGGTTCCTCCGCCCTCTGGTTCCTCCGCCCTCTGGTTCCTCCGCCCTCTGGTTCCTCCGCCCTCTGGTTCCTCCGCCTTCTACACTGCCACGAACCAGACTGTCAGAGCAGGTGGAGTTGGTGGATGTATCTGGAGGCGGTGCAGTAGCTGCATCTGTACAGATCATGATAAAATCATTTTAAATGCCTTGTCTGTTAAAGAGCTTCTCCCTCAGCATGTTACTACATCTAGAGATGGATCAATAAAACACAAGGCGTCTTAATTCCTGATGATTTGATGGTCAAAACAGGAGAAAAAAATCTTGTAGAAATACAAATATATTAGAAATGATTTTTATATTAATATAAAAATAAAATACGTGTTATTGATAGACTGGAAAAAAAAACAAAAATATTTTTTGGGGAAAAATATTACTGGCCAAATAGAGGAAAATTTGAATATTTTGTATATATAAAAAAAAAAGAACAATAGAGAAACTGAGAAACTCTCGCTATCAAATCTCTGATCTCTTTACCACCGAACAACCTGCCTTGCTTCTAGCCATAAAGAAAAAAAATAACATTTACAGCTTTTGCAGAACAGAAATGGGCTTATTTCTATTTATTTTATGCACAGACAAGAGATTAATCGATCACCAATACCTGAATGAGGACGGGTGAAGTGGTGAATTCTGTTGAAGCAGGAGACTGGACTCCTCTTTTCTTCATCTGCTAATCAACGTCAAGCTTCCATAATAAATCCTTCATCAATTCTTTCACAAAAACGCCATAGTTACACCTTTGGGTGATGTAGTGTTGCTGGAAACATCTGGAGAATGCAGAGCCTGCAGTGAGGGGGCGTGGCCTTGGAGGGGCGTGGTTTTGGAGTTCTGCTGGAGTTTGAAATGTCAGCCGGCAGGAAAACTTTCTTCGGCTGTTGTACGTCACCCAGCCGAACTTTGTCCGGCTTCTGGTGGACGATGTAGAGGCCTTGAGGAAATACTCCTCACAGTCACTCACGATCCCCTCCAGGTTTAAACTGGACACTGGAGGAGGTTCACTCAGTCTCAGGGGGCCTGCTGGTTCACAGGTAGAACACCGTGGGTTTTATAAAAACGAGTGTGTGTTGTTCATGAGGTCATTCTGCTGAGTGTCAATCAGAGTCTTCAGGACAGAAGCTGTTACTGCGCTGAGAGGCGTTCCCTCATCTGGCCCCCCACGGCTTTTATCTGGAGACGGTTTCCATGTCACACTTCAAAGGATGCCTGAGCAGGTCAGAGGTCAGATCCAGGATGTGACTGACTGATCGGTTGGAGATGGCTCCTCCCACTTCGACCACCTGCTGTGCTCCAAACCTCAGATCAGCACTGATACTGATGACACACTCTCACTTTACTGCAAATAGATGTGTTTATGGTTCTAAGTACACCCAAACACCACACAAAAAGCCGACTCCTAATTCCTCCTCACCAGGACTCCTGTGACCCGCACACACACTCTTGGATCGGGTCAATCCCGGCACTTCCTTCTACTGAAGGGAGAGTTTAAACACTGGATGATCCGTGGGTCTCCATGTCAAAACCAATATGGAATTCAAGCAATGTAAAGAACTCAGACACTGCCAGAAAAGAGACCAACTAGCAGCTGAGATTTCCTGGAAATCAACCATTTTATAATCCTTTCGAAGCTTTCAGTAACTGTGCAGCTAGGAACAAATATCTGATTGATTATCTTCAGAAAGACATGGAGCTGTGGATTGGTGCTGTCAGTTTAAATCGTGATTAATCGTGAGCTGTCAGCAATTGATTTTTTGAAATTGCGATTATTTGCAGAATGAGGATTAAGGTTAGCAATTGTCTGAAATAAAAGAAATAGGAGAGAAAAGTCATTTTCCTGTCACCGCCATTGTTTTTCCTCCCTGTTCGGTTCAGGTGAATTATGAGGATTAGATTCTTCATTTGACGTTAAACACGTTACAAACATCCTCCTGAGAAGTTCTGGACTGTTTAGCAACTGAACTTTAAAATGTTGGATGGTTCAATTCCCTGTGTGAGTGTTTTCTGGGGTGAAACTGCTGCACTTCAGTCAGAAGATTCAGATAAAAAACATGTTTGTGTGTTAAATTGGTGAGTGTGTGTGTTGATTTAAAGTTCACAAATGATGTGATTAATTGCGATTAATCGTGGTCAGAGTTGTGATTAATAAGTTAAAAATTTCAATCGCTTGACAGCACTGGTTTCTGCACTATTCGAACTGCCCAGTGTTTCACCTGAACCCAGTCAGACCGAACATGGTGTGTGTTCACTGTAATGGCTGTTTGGTCCTGCATGTTGGTCCCAGAAGTCAGTTTGGACCCCACACACAGAGCAGGCCCACAGAGAACACACACACACACACACACACACACACACACACACACACACACACGGTGAGGGCACTAATAGAAAGCCAATATGAGCAGGAGTAAAGAGCAGCGCTTGGGGAAATGAGAGCGTGGACTGGCACTCGGTCCTCCCCTCCAGTCTTGTCCCCAACGCGCCTTATTGATTTGAAACAGATGAAAGAGTGGAGCTGCTGGAGTGAGTGCACAACACCGAGAAAAAACAATCCCCAAAAAGCAGAGAAATCTGGCTACGAGATGCTCGGAGGGAAACTTTCTCTCCGCAAGAGTCTCCATCAGTTTGATAAATCCAGCAGGCATTCGGTCCAGGTGTTTAGAAAGTCCCGGGCTGCAGCAGGTCTGAGGGAGCTTGCAGATGTTGCCCGCGGTGGGAAGAGGACACATGAAGCATGCAAGAGCAGCACACACTCCTCTTCATGTACAACCTTCCACGATGTGAAGACAGAGCCCAGCTCGATGCTGGAGCGCTGCAGCGTCCCAGACGCAGAACAGCTCCCAGACATCAACCCCGCTCGACCCAGTCCCCTGCCAGGCCATGGAACTGATCCAGATTACCAGACTGGACTGGGAATAAACCCAGAACCTGTTATGACACTTTACACTGAGGACTAGCATCAAACGACATGTAAACACAAGCAGCGCATCTACAGAGTCAGCAGGAGGCACCAGGGTGAATGTGAGCTAGTAAAGAGTTAGTATGAGTTACTGTAATAGGGTGATCATGAGTTAGTGGAAACTTCAGCTGGCATTATGATTTAATCTAATGTGTTTGACTGAAATTAAAATAAGATAAATCAACAGTCTGACTTTTCTGAATGAAAGTATAGAAAATAGAAAGCATCCATGCTGTCCGCTTCTGGAGTTGCATATATTTAAATATATTTACATTATGCAAGAAAACAAATCCTTACTTTTGTGTAACAAGGAAGTTTATTTTTTGGTACATTCTTGTTTGAATCGAATTTCTTCATTTCACTTTTCTTTGTGTTTCACATTAAATGTTTCCTAAACATGTACAGTCGCACCAATAGATAATTACTACTATTGTTGCACACCTAAGTAACTCAGCGGAGTTGTAAATAGCACAATAAAATTTCCAGAAGAACTAATGGTGCGTTTACACCGGACACGTCGCAAGCGTCACAGGCGGCGCTTTTCTATGCAAAGTCTATGGTGGACGAGCGTCGTGGAGCGGCGGGGCGGCGTTTCAGGAACGTCGGGAGCGTCGACTTTTCAAGCTTTTCAAGCGTTTCGAGCGTCTGACGCCCACGACGCGCGTCCCCGGCGTCAGGAGCGTCGTGAGCGTCGCTTTTTGAGAGTTCGGAAAACTGAACTTTCAACGCGCTGCCGCTGGGCGTCAACCAATCAGAGACGATCCCTCCGGTGCTACGTCACTACGTTTCACGTCGTTTACGTCAGGACCAGGAGTCCGGAGAAGAAGGACAACGATGGAAGACAAGTTGATTGTGGCTGTGCGCGCTCGTCCTGAGCTTTATGACACGTCGTCAGACCGCTACCGAGACAAGAATAGAAAGGATAGGGTTAGCTAGCTAACAAATAAAGCCAAGCCGCTCTGCTGATGCGATCCGCCATAGCTGGAAACAGAAATCAGCCTCCCGCGCGCCAATAAACTGACGCGCGTCGCGAGCGTCGTGAGCTCTGTGACCACCTGGTGTCAAGCGTCGTGCTTGAAGCTTCACAAGCTTAGGCTTCGAGGCGAACGGTGTGAACGCAGCATAAGATCTTAACAACGTTCACAAGCTGGTTCACATTTGTTTATTTATTTTAGTGAAATAAGGGAAAAATTATCAATGAAATTAACAAGCAAAAATGTCTTTACAAGACTTGAATATTGGTAATATTTAAATTCCTCAAAAATAAATCAATAACAACAATAATTATTAGGTTACCATCTTTTAACTGTAGGCAGAAAAACTGAAGCTCTGAGAGGCTGAAAACCCGTAACGAGCACAGCACTGATCATGATGACATGCCATTTCAGCTGTTTCCTTTCACATTTTCTTTTCTGTTTGTTTCAGTGAACCATGATTAAACTGGGTAGATAATACTAGTATTACACAGATAATCCAGTGGCAAAGAATTCACAAACGTGTGCCATCATTTTAATGTTGTGTTTCTCTGTTTTTAATATGGATTGTCACACTCATCAGTTTTCTCTCTTCTTTTAATGCTCTCGAAATGCCCCCCAGAACAAATAAAGTTTTTTTAAATTTGAATTTGTATATTGCTCAATATCGATCCTGAAGCCCCAAAGATTTAGCGAGGGTTTAATTTAAATGTAAATTAAATGAAACCACTTGCAGAGGATAAGCCCTGGTAATTAGCATTGATTGTATCAACCATGACTTCCAGAGCAGAGCAGCTTGTTTCCAGCTCATGGTGGGACCCTGGTGACCCGGGTCCAGGTCCGGGTCCAGGGTGACCCGGACCCGTCCGGTGAGCGGTGCTGCTGCTTTTCTCAGTAATCTGAGGTAATTATTCATTATTTATTAATAGCAAACGCTGCAGTCTTATGTCTGTAGTTACACTCTGGTGAGGAAGGACTGACTGAGGAAAGAAGAAATAAAGGCGAGTGGAGGACAGAAAGGGGATATGAGAAGAAGATTATTCAATTAGCTGTAATTGTGGTGTGGATTAGCTCTGGTAATTAGGGCGACCGCAGCCACAGTGTGTTGACTGTAGCTTTCCGGTTTATCCCCATTCTGAATGGACCAGTGTCCAGCATCTGGAGGAGGCCCAGATTCACACCGCCAAACAAAAGACAGCAAGGAAGAGCCGCTCCAATCCCCTCAGAGAGCTTCAGTGGAGAATTATCATCACGCAGGAGGACATTAGTACTGTTTCCCACCAATCACATTGATTATATCTTGGAAGGCTGCAGCCATTATAAAACTCTATAAAACCTTGACAAACATTTGCTTGATATCTTACAAAGGTTTAGCTGCCTGGACTAAACTGAATCATGTTTGTGTAGGTCTTTTACAGAAATGATGAAATGTGGCAACTAAAAAAACCCCAAAAAGTATTAAATCAGTATTGTAAATAATTTGAATTGCTCCATAACGTCTTCTCAGGCCAGGAACCCTCAGACTATTCTGTGTTACAGAAACCAGAGCTGGCTCCAATGTAACACCAGTTTCCACAGTGTGACGGAAAAAACACCGAAACAAGAGAAAATCCATTACTTCCCCGCTCATGAAGCCTTCTCTTGCAGCACACGTTGCAGTGGTACGCCAGATGTATTGACCATTCAGATGGAGAATTGATTCAGACCCATTTAGTATTGTTCAGGTTATCAAAGCAATTTTTGTTTTCAGTTTTCAAATTATTGTTAAAAAAGAATGCTAAATGTTTTTCAATGAAAAAATCTTGAAAGTACAGTGTGATGTTACACACTGCAATTGAATCACTAAAATTCAGCTAAAACAGAGTATTGCAAATGCCTGAATCTCTGTCACTGACTGTCCCGTTCTGTCCAGGACGCACAGCGTTTCAATCCGTCCTGGAGGATCAGACGGTAGCGTCCCACCTCTTCATGACTGAGTATCAAACATTTGGTCAAAACCCGGCTAGCTACTGTGCAGACGGCTAAGCTAGCATGCTCAGGCCGAGATGCTTCCTCCTCGGCTGCAGATCAGAGCCATGATGCTCTGGGTTTCAGCCTCGGTTCACTGCTGCTTCAGTTTTGTGTCTATTATGAATTAAAGTCATGAATGAAGTCGCTCCGCTGTAGTTTTCAAGATGGCGGTGATGCATTTCCTCGTAGGTCTCAGTAACCCCGCCCCCAGCCCCCGGCCCAGCAGAGAACTGGTTTAAGTCAGGCTCTGCCTTCGAACTCGAGCTGGAACCAGCTTGGTGGAAAAGGGAATTTGACTGTCTGGATATAACAGCAATGCAGCGGCAGAGCCGCCGCTCTTCGGCGCCATCTACCGGACTGGTGGCGTGGGAGTCCTGCTGTATTCACAGCACATCTAAAACAGAAATAATCATTTTCAGTTTAAAATAAAATCAGTAATGGAGATCAGGTGGCCAGGTATATATTGCCAGTCAGTAGGCAGCTCCCAGCATTCCTGTCTCGCAGTGTGGATTTGCTGCTGCTGTGAGCTTTGGGCTCGTCGGTCAGTCTGGTTCCTCAGTGAAGGCGTGACAGACAGCAGGCACTTTAAAAGCTTAAAGCTAATCGTTTTCTTTCTGATGTTTTTCATACACTTTCCGAGGCCGTCGCACAGACCGTGCTGGAACGTCCTGGTTCCTTCGTTCAGGTGGTTCCAGGCTTTTAAATCACAGTCCTGGAACCGGACCGAGACTCTCACTGTTGGTGTGTCAGCAGGCAGGTTAATAGAATTTGTCATCTGCGAATAAAAAAACAAGAAATGTCAGAACAAGGACAAAATAATATAATAAACACAATAAATGCACCACGTGGACGTGAGCATTCCAGTGAAAGAGCAAAGCCTTCGGGAATCCTCCCTCTTGGATCCACGTTTTCTGAATTGCTTTGCTGAGGTGTGTTAAAACTCTTTGACTCTTGGAGTTTCAGCTCTTTTCAAGGGTCTGCAGGTAGATTCAGTCCAAACAGTCACTTTTAAACTCTGCTTCTCTGTAAGTGTTGAGATCGTTTCACCTGAAGCCCAAACACCAAGGGCCAGGTTTTCTCTAACATGTGTCTGTAATCTTCAGATGGATCCGTTTTTGAGGGGTTCCAGGTGAAGAGTCAGTGCAGCAGTCCTACATAATGTCTGGTTTATACACCAAGGATCCTGAGTCCATCAATGAAATGAGCTCTTTTTGCTCTTTTTGCCTTTAAACCCTCCAGCTCCCCCTCCCAGTGTTTCCTGGGGCCCTGGGCCAGCGAGGCTGCTCTGCCACCCTGCACAAGTCCTTCTATGGATTAAGTGTAACTTCATGTAATCCTGGATAAAAATGGCAGAGCAGGATACAACTGTTTAGGGTCGCGATAAGACTGCTCCCGTGGGAAAGTGGCGCTGTGTATTCAGCTGAGCCTTGTGGCATTTCTTCACCGTCAGTCTGGCTGTTGCTCTTTTACCTGCATGAAGGGAAAGAGCAGGAAGTACCTTCCACAGGAAACTACTGGCGTCATACGTAATCACAGCTTCCAGACTTTAGGGAAGCTTAAAATCCGAAAATATAGAGGAGTGTTCCCCAACCCGGGGTTCAGGGAGCAGCGATACACACACACACACACACACACACACACATTTCGAGCTCATGACAGTGCATGTGCTTTGATCCTCAGACAGAAACAAGATGCACACGTGCGTGGATGGTGGGGAGCTTCATCATTCTTCAGTTTCAGTGTGTTTTTAAACCAGACCACAAATGGGCGACCATAACTTCGCCCCAAGCAGATGCAACAGTCAGAAAGTAAGATGTGAATGTTAAGCAGTGCTGAACAGACAGATCCTAGTATGAAAGGTTAAAATGGCGTGGACGGCTGGAGGCTCTGCAGGGAGCAGACCGGGGACTCATTGATTAGCCCGATGGACGGCAGGCGAGCAGTGGAGGGAGGGAGGACAGGACCTCTGGCTGGTGGGAGGGGCCTGTATGACACAGACAAAGTTTTTTCTGCTATTAAGAGATCTTTCTTTCCCTTTATTGATAGAGGATTAGTGCAGTGGTGTCTGAGTGAATGAGAGAGTGAATGAAATGTGTTCATGGAATTTAAAAACAGGACAACAGGAAAACAACTTTTTCTCTTTGTTTTAAGTTTGTTGTCATCACAGGATGAGGTTGAAGAAATGAACTATCCTCTCAAATTTGATCCATTATTTCATTCAACTGTATTTAAAGTTCTTTTCACCTATCAGTCGTCATATTACATCTCTGTGGATGTTGACAGTATAATGTCCAGAGTATTGTAAGTCCTCGTGAACACCCTCAGACGTGTCCTGTTGAGACGTGCCGTGTTTTAAGGTGAGAACAGGAACACTGGTGCTGGTTCTCGTTGCTGCAGTCATGAAACGCCTCCTCTCACGTCATTTCCAGCGAGGCAGCAGCACGGCGGTCCTCTGGCCCTCAGCTCCAGCCTGATTGGAATCTGCTGGTTCATTAGACAACACAGCCATACGTGTGACAGCTTAATACAACCCAGCACACACTCCATTTAGGCTCGTGGTCCTGCAATTAAAGCGCCTCACAGCTGAGCTGTTTGCGTTCCGCTGCCGGCGCTCTCAGCCGGCAGGACCGTGAGCACAGTCCACCGGGCTCATTCTCATGGACACACTGCCGTTTCCACGATGTGGAAACAAATGATGGAGGATTTTTCTTCCCAGCTTTCACAAAGTATGAGGACAGAGCGGGGATAAAAAGAATCCTGGCCATTAGAGAGCCGAGCCGCCAGACACTCGTCACAGCTCGCACTGCCGTGCACAGCGGGACAGCTGGCAGAACCATGTGTCAGCACCAGAACACAGAAGCCTGACCGGGTCCCTCCAAGTCCCTCTGCCCCTCCTCGGCTTTACGGATCCATCTGCCTCTCCTTCCTCTCCCGCCCTCGGTTCCCTCCTCATCCTCACCAGGAGAACTACAGCGCTGATATTTGCAGCGACTTTGGAGACAGTATAAAATGTCAAGCGTGTCAGGTTATTGTTTCGTGTAGCTCCTGTGGGGAAACACTACTTTCTCTGCTGCAGTCTGTTGAAAGCAGAGCCAAAGTTCAGCTTTCCTTCCTTCTTCCTGTCCAACATTTAACCTTCTTCTTTTCATGATTTGATGCTTTGCCCTGGTTCATCACTTTCTTCAAGTAGCTCAGAAAGACTCGGTTCTGTAGAAAGTGAGACAAGGACACAGATTCAGCAGCTGACGGCTTCTCCCTGGTCTCAGACGCTTTCAGAAATACCTCTGGCTGTACTGTTTAAGTAACAAAAGACCGAGCCGCGAGCTTGGTCCGATTTGAACACCAGAAGCAGCAGACGGCTCCCGAGCACGTAACTCCCAGCCGTGCTACATGCTACATGCTACATGCTAAAGAGAGTCCGCAGTAACCTGTGTCGTAGATATTTTGGCTTCACTGGGTTGAGAAGAGCAGTGATGGGAGGCTAGTGCGTGGCTGCAGCGTCACAGATCAGGAGGTATCCGTGATTCTGTTTGATGCATTTATCTTTGATAGGGTGGAAGTCAGGCTGGATGTTTATTGAATCTCTTTGAGGAACAGCTTAGCAAACAGCCATGTTGGAAAGACGTTGGAAAGATGCCTGGATATCACAGAAGCTTCACCACATTACGAGACCGACAATACTGAAAATACAGAGCCGGGAGGGAAGGAAGTGTATTTCATACATGTTTTGGCGCAAACCCTCAGACATTAAAACGACACCAAGATGAAGACCTGCAAAGTCGTTTCATGTGAACAGTCTTTGGTGTGGCTGTATTCAGTCTGCCGCAGATCCATCGCCCCTCCTCCACCCGCTGCCGGACCTGGACTCTCTCCATCCTGGCATTTGGTTCATCCAAACTGCAGCGCCACCTGCCACCTACACGCTCGTCTTTATCTCCTGAGACCAAGCCAGAACAGACGAAGAGCCTCTGAACAGTCACAGGCAGAACAGCAAGACTCTGCTTTACAACATCGTTCAGCAGTTTGAACCTGTAGCAGCAAACCAAGAAAAATACTCGCTTTCCTGATTCAACCCAAACTATGAAAACGATTTTTTTTTTTACGGACAGGACGTTAAAAAGGCATTAATAAAGTGTCTAGGGGGAAAAAGTAATTTAAAAAAGCTAACTGTGACAAAGTTAACTGCAAGAAAAAATTCTGAAAGTGTTTTTCAAAATAAAACTCAATGCAGACGAACAGAAGTTTGATTGCACGATGTCAAAATGAATGTTTTCTTCTCTCTCTGCGGCACTGCACTGTTACATGCACAAACTTATTTTCATCAAATTCAATTTTAGAGGACTATCTCGCTGTTCTGTACCAGAAGTTTAGTTTTACTTTCCAGATGTGTGAGAAAGTGCGTGTGCCCAGCGATGTCTGGAGGATGGAGGTCGACTGCTCGGATGTCAGGATTTTCCTTTGAATCCGGCAGCTGATTCACAATTCTCTTCAGAATGGGTGCATTCAGTGTGTGTTTATATTGTTTTATTTTCACTGTAGAGCTTCACCATAGAGTACTTCACTGGAGACGGAACCTCCTCCGCAGCCGGAGAGCAGCTTCTCAGCAGGATGCATGTTACCTGTCCAGCTTCAGGAGCCGTCATCCTGACCCTGATTGGCCTGTTGTGCAGTGAGTGTGTGTGTTAGCAGTTAAATACCTCGGGGAACGGTGTGTAAATAGCCAAATGGCTGCTGTGCGGCCATTCGCACCCAAGTGCCAGAGCGACTGCCTTTGTTCCAATTTTCTCCGTCACTCGTTTGCAGGCCTAAACAGCAGCATTTGAAATTCGATGTTTTAGTGTGATAAAACCGTCACTCGTCCTCATTAAATATCCCCCCAGTGTGCGATCAATCCCTACCCTGAAAAACACCAGCACAGGCATTATCCCGGGCAGACACCCGTCCAGCCTGCAGGAGCATCATGTCCTGTGCGGCGTGGACGCTGGTCGCCCGGACCTCCTCGTGCTTCATGTCTCATCATCTACAAAGATGCTGACCTTCAAAATGCAGGAAAGAAAAAAAAACAAAAACAGTAAGAAGTTTCTCTTTCATAGCAGAGGGAATGGCGCAAAAGAAGGAGAAGTCATACATATTCACAGCCGGGAACAATAAAGGCAGTCCTCCAAACAGTCCGGTCCTCAGGGGAGCCGGTCCACAATGAGACACTTCTCCCCTCCTGTTGTTCGCCACTTTTATTCAGTGATACTGCTCTGCAGTCATGCATATTACATGGCTCAGAAATTCTTCTCTATATCATTAATGTCTCCACAATGCGGTCTCAAGTGCATGTCTTTAAGAGAAGGGGTGTGTGTGTGTGTGTGTGTGTGCGTGCGCGCACAAACATCGCTGCATGTTCAATTCTCCAGTGTGTTTCCTGTGGTCGAACATGCAAACGTGAAGTCCATGTGAAAATAGGTGATCCTTAATAGGTGCTGGAAGTGAAGTGTGTGTCTACATGTGATAGTCACAAACTGACTGTGTGTGTGTGTGTGTGTGTGTGTGTGTGTGTGTGTGTGTGTGTGTGTGTGTGTGTGTGTGTGTGTGTGTGTGTGTGTGTGTGTGTAGAGGGATGTAAAGCGTTATTATAACTGCGAAGCCGACACTTAGTAACTGCATGGAGAAGCTGTGAATAGCTGACAACATATTAAAAGCCATAAAGAAACACGTCAGGCTGCTCAGTAAGGCCGGGCCCGCTGCATTATGCATTACCCAGCATCCTCCACGGTTCTGCTTCCTTTCCCCCCATCACACTCCAATCATCGGCTCCCCGGGTCGCTGCTGCTCCCGTGCATCCTGCTGCACAGTCCTTCATGAGGCTCATCAGCACTCCTCGTTCATAACTGCATAGTTTATTAAATGAAGTTTGTGGAGCATGCACGGAGACACCAACCCCTCCACGGCACAGCCGGACTGGGAGAGTCCAGCAGTCTGGTCCAGCCTGCCGAGAGGGAAGAGGAACCGCCGTTCCAGCTTCCACAACCTCACTTCAACTCCAGGACCGCTCGGTGTTCACATCAGTAAAACTTTTTGATGAACTTCATACAATTTTCAAGTCAAGTATTCAGTTATTTCTCCTGAAACAGTGGCCAAATTCAGAATTAGTTGATTCTGATTAAGTAATTCAGGTTTAAAGTCTTACCTGGAAATTAGCTTCACCTCATCCTGCTGTGATTCTGAAGGTTGTGAAGGGCTCTGATTGGACAGCGGGGGATTTATGTCTCCAGGAAGTAAACGACCTCCGGTTAGTGTGTTTTTCTTTCTTTCTTTAACTTCGATGCTGCAGCTCTGAATACGTCTGTATTTTTTCTTTTTCTTTTCTAAATCGTCTCTGTTCCATTCTGACCCTGGCTCCAGGCGGCCATCTTGGAATATGTGCGTCTCCGAGAACGAGCAGAACGGCTGGAATGAAGTGGTCACTCGATTCAGAGAGGGGTTTAATTCAGAATAAACTTTTCATTTGGAATGAAGGCTTCAAATGGTCATTTCAAAGTGGAAAAGCTTATTAGGAATGAAAGAGGAATTAGCGTGGCGTTAAAGTGGAGGAAGAACTTCCAGGGTTCAGCCAGCAGCATGCGTGGAGCAGGTGAAAGTGTTGTTGTTTTTATTTAAAATTTTCTTTATTTGATACCATTGAACAAAAAAAGCCAGAACTTACTTTTTAAAATCGAAATATTAGAAGTGATCCTTTTCTCTCTCCATCCTTTTATTATGAAATAATTTGGAAAAATAAAGCCAGTACAGACAGAGCGTGCCTTCCATTATCTGAAACAGGAAGTAGGAGGCTTGTACGCTGCATATTTAACAAATAAAGCTGTTGCAACAAATGAGCAAAGTGGGGAATACAGAAAAGGATGAGGAAAGATGGTGCTTTGGGAAAAACTGAACCTCTCCCTTCCTCCCAGACTTGCTCATCCTGAGCTTTTCTGAAGCTGCGACTGAGCGTCAGGCTTGGTTCCTGGTATGGAGCCGCGCTGATCCTCCCCTGGAATCACACCCGTCCAGAGCCTTCCTCTGAGGCTGCTGCTGCTGGCGGATCCCGTCTGGGTTTCCCAGAAATGCTGCTTGTTGTTTTGGGCTCCAGAACCTGAACAGCCTCCATGGGAGTCATTTTGCTGAGATCCTGGATCTGGTGAGCGAAGGCAGCCGGACAGCTCCGGCTTCCTGTTCCGCTTCATCCCGGAGCGGATCGGATCCGTCCCAGGATGCATTCTGCTGTCGTGTCCAGCTTTATTATTTTGTGTTGTTGCAATATGTGATGGCACCTTCAGGATGAATGAAGACATTTTCAATCATTTAATTTGTCCAAATACAGAACACCCTGAAAACACACACACACACACACACACACACACACTGCATTTACAAGTCAACCAAAGTTCAAGGAGAAGGCCACACATCTGTTGAAACTGTGAAATTTGTTAAGATTAATGTATTTATTTAATTTTTTCAATTTAGCATCTGCAGTGTGTGTGTGTGTGTGTGTGTGTGTGTGTGTGTGTGAGAGAGAGAGACTTCAGTGGGTTGGTGGGAAATGATGAATTGTTTGAGATGGAGCGGCCGTGGCACCATCTGAATGTTTTATCACTGATTTAGTGCACGAGACAAGAGCTTATTAAATCTGTCTTCTGTGTGTGTGTGTGTGTGTGTGTGTGTGTGTACATAGACATATAATAAAAGCGGGGATAAAATGAGATAAATAATGCATGTGAGGAGAGAGTGAGTGGAAGCAGACTGGAGCTGCTGGGCTTTGAATCACTGCCACCGATCTGTTTCACTAACAAGACAGCCCCGCTGGCCAGAGGTCCGCCACAAACACGCGTTTATGAGCAGGTTTTAAGGGTTTTCACTCTGATTTATGGCCACTTGGCCTTTTACAGGAATAAGTAGAAAAGCAGGGAAAGCTGTTTATTTATTTACACACACAGCATTGTGTGAATGTGTGTGTCAGAGTGTGTGTGACGGAAACGTTCTGTAAACAGGAGATGACAATACCCTCCACCAAAAGTCGGTGGTTATGTGTGTGTGTGTGTGTGTGTGTGTGTGTGTGTGTGTGTGTGGTGGTGGGGGTTCAGGATTCGCTATATGAGGAAATCAGATTGACTTGAGAGGCAGACAAAAGCTGGGAGTGCAGTATTGGTTGAACTCATTTTAAGTTTGTTAGCGTGTGTGTGTGTGTGTGTGTGTGTGTGTGTGTGTGTGTGTGTGTGTGTGTGTTTTGACCCTGTTTCACTGAACAAAGCGTAACATTTTGTGTGTTACCAGCATGTTTCCTGTTCATGCTTCCTCGAGTGCATCTGGCCGCTCCATCAGCGCAGTAATGAATCTGAGCGCCAAAACCAGACGGAAAAACATTGGCAATGTCTGTTGAAAGAGCCAGAGCTATACACACACACACACACACACACACACACACACACACCGCTTCTTGTTACTGGTGCACGCCCGGGCAGAGAGCTGCAGGCAGCACGGAGTGTCCGGGATATCTCTCAGAATGACTGCAGGCATCCGTGATACCACAACCGTGCACATGTGAGTTTGCATGAGTGTGTGTGTGTGTGTGCGAGTGTGTGTGTTCACGCTCCACTGCCTCCTCCATCAGGCTGTTATGTGGCTATTTCTCATGGATGTGATTAGCTGCAGACGCCGGCCCTCCAGTCCGACTGTAATGTAGAAGACCAGCATGAGATCCGCGCCGAGCTTCAGCCGCAGCCCACTTCCATCCAGCCCCGCTTGTTTTAAAATTACTCCTTCATGCTGGATTGTGGAGAGCAAAAGCAATAGAAACGAGCCCAGAGTTTCATATGTGGTCAGAATGAATCCATCTGTCTGCCTGAAGGTGATTACATGAACTTGATAACAATTTTAAAGTCAGACTTGCACCAGACTCAAGTCGAGCTGCAGAATATTGGGAGAAAATGTGAAACGTGACAATGTTGAGTTCTGAGATAAGATTCTGTTAATGGTCTGGTGCTTCATGGCGGTGTCTTTCCTCCATCCTACACCAGCGGAGAATGGATCTTCTTTTTCCTGTTTCCTGTATTTTTTAGTTGCTTTGTGTTTTCATGTCAGGAGCTTCTGCAGTGTTTTAGATGTGATTTTGATGTTTTTAACTGTTATCAGCTCCTTCAGTCAATATTTCATTTTGTAAAATTGTTCATGGCATTTTGTCTCATGTTGGTTTGATGATAGTAATAAATCCGCTTTACATGGTGCCGTTTTAGTCCATTAATATTATTATAAAATGCCACAATATGTGCAGAAGCATGTCTGCGATAGCCGAGGCTGATGGCGAGTTCGATCTCTTGGAGTAAACCAGTCCAGTTGGGATCTCAGTTTAAACCTGAGTGGAGATTTTCCCGCCGGCTTCCCATGGCTCTCCAGACCACCTGCCTGATGAAAAGATGAACTCTGAGTGGAAATCACTTTACTCACACATCGCTTTAAAAGGTGATGGCCTTTTTTTTAATTGCACGTGGTTTGAGCGTGTCAGCCTGATTCACTCATCTTTACTGAAACTCTCAAAACAGCATCTCAGAGAAGAGAAACTTCATACAGCCTGCATCAGAGAATCGGAATCACCTGTTTGACATTATTATGACAGTATTTATTATAGTTCTCAGCAAGTTATAGTCAGAGGCGGGGCGTGCCAACAGGCAAACCAGGCATTTGCCTGGGGCCCCGACTTTTAGGGGGCCCTGCAAGGAGGCCCCTGAGAGACCGGGTACCCCAAGTGCTAATACATGTACTGCACAGAAACAACAACAATCGGCATTTACGATGCAATTCTGAAACGACGTAGCAAACCCCCTTGGGGGGCCCCGCACGGCCTTCAGCGCTGTCTGCGTCAATCAGCGCGAGCTGCAAGAATTTTTTGTATAATATTGATAGGCCAGGGCTTTCAAGGACTTCTGTTGGTCCCTGGGTCTAATAGAAGAGATTAGGGGTTCTCTAAGTTTTTCAGTACACATATTATAGCTGGGCCGTTAACGGCGGTAACGTGCTGCGTTACCGCCAGACTCTTATCGCGCGAGAAAAAAATTGTCGCTGTTATCTCTGCTTTTCAAAGTTGGGTCTGGGAGCTGGGTCTACATGCAAGCTCTGCAGTTCACTTTGATATACTTTAGTGTGGATGTCTGCCTGGCCCAGTCTGGCTGAATAACGCTGTGGGGGGGAACAAGCCCAACCTGTCCTGCGCCGAGAGTCACACCGCCTCCTGCTGAGCATCAAAGAAAACACACTCGCGCTTTTAGTGGTGAAACACGGTCCATTCCTCATTATTTGCCATATTGAACTCGGCCGAATTATCGGAAAAATCAGGAGGAAAAGGCTGGTATGAAGCACAAACTGAAATCAGGAGCGCAAATATGAAAAAAATGAAAATCAATCTTAAAATACATGTTTTACCGGTGCACCGTTTCTCCCGCTGGGCCTTCTTCAGCCGCTGAAAACACGCAAAACAAAGTACATTTCCCTTCAACACACAATCTGGCTTAATAAAGGTGAGGATGAGGCACAATTCAGCGTGACTGAATTCATCCTGCCTTCTCTGTCTGAGGGTCGGAGATATGATGAAGTTTGAGGAAGTGTGGCTCATAAGAAAATTCCATTGTTCATCTGTTTCTGACTTGGTTGATGACACATGAACACAGAACGGTGTCAGATTACCTGCTGGTTTCCTGTGATGCTGCTGATTATTTGTGTCTAATTGAATAAACAGAAACTCGTTCTTGAGGACTTACTTCTGGTCAGTAACACACACACATTTTGAATGGCCTTGGCAGACTTCAAATGAGCCATTTTAATCGTGATTAATCACGATTAACTCCAGGATTGGGGTGCAATTACTCACGATTAAGGAATTTAATCGTTGCCCAGCTCTAATACATATCAAATGTCCCAAAAATTGTGTGCAAAAAAAAATTTTTTTTTTTGGTGTGCACGGATGGGGTGGGGGCCCGATGAACTTTTTTGCTTGGAGCCCCCAAGGAGCCTTGCCCCGCCACTGGTTATAGTAAGTAAGTAGGTCAAATGTGTTTGTAAAATGTGTGGATCTTGTTTGGATCAGAACAATGGTCCCAACGACAAGCTGTGGCCAGGACTCCCTTGAAAAAGAGGTTCTTAATTTCGACGGGATTCTCCTGGTTAAATAAAGGTTAAATAAATTAACAAAAAAAAAAAAAAAATTGACGGTTGATTTGGAGCAGAAGGTTTTATTCTTGCAGAGTTTCGGGTCGAAGCACATTGTTAGAGAAATATTTTTACCTCCGAGGCAGGAGGTGGCAGCAGGAGCGACTGTCCACCATGTTGGTGTCATTGACCTCGATGTAAAACCTGCTATTAGCTGTAACGTTAACACTGATAGGTAAAGGTCACAGGTCACGCCCTCCATTCCAGCCCTGCTGTCCTCGTCAAACATGTGTGACAGTGGCTCACTTCCACCTCGACAGCAGACCCCTGTGACCACACAGCTCCCTCAGTGCTGCTGTCAGCCACGACCTCCTCCTTCAGGGGGTGTATTGATGGAGGAAAGCATCGCCGTCTCCATGGTAACCAACATGTTCGCATGAAGCCTAAAACTGCAAGAGTAAAAAACAAAGTTAGTTCAGGTGCATTCAGTCTGAAACAACATGAGCGTTGAGATTAACTTTAAGGACTGAGGGAACAGTTTGATCTGGATGTCCTGAACTGTTCTGGGCTCAAACCCTGCGACATACAAACAGACTGTAGTCTTTAGTTTCCAGGATATTCCCATCATGAATTAATGAATCGAAATATCAGGCTTGAGCTGACATGAAGAAATAATGGATTTGTTGCCTCGTCTCAAAATTTAAGCCGCTTCAAGCCAAATACAGGATAATGTCCACACATCGTTCATTAAATGTAGCTTTGCTATGGAAATCGACACTTTAATGTTGCATTCCAGGAATCTGTGGCTGCTCTCTGTATTGATGAGAGTGGAGTCTGGTATGTTCTGTTTCCTGTCGAGCGCCGGGCTGCTGTCATTCACCACCCCTCCCAAATACTGTCCTGAAGACGCTTCTTCGTGGCGTCGGGTCATTTCAGGTTACTTGGGAAGGTTTTCTATGAAAGACAGTCAACATGAGGAGTGTGTTTCTGCTGGGTGGGGCTGTGGCTGGACTGTGTTCTAAAGACTCCATGTTTGCTCGTGTGAGAGAGCAGACCGATGCAGTCAGATCACTAACAAAAGCTCAACTCTAACATGATTAAGAGTCATCAAAGTGCTTCTCTGCCTTCGGATACACGTTCAACTGGAGCTGCCAAACAGGATTTAGAAGGAAACCGTTTCCACACAGTTTGTGAGTGGCTGCCATGTTGGCGAATAGCCAGCTTCAACAGTCACTTTTGGCTTTTGGCAGCGACTGATTTGCTTCCACGGCTTTGAGCTGGGGATGCAAAGCCACCGGCAGTCTGTCCAGCTGCACACAGCGCCACTCTAACAAGCCCAGACGCACGCTTCCCTCCTTTCTAGCCTCTTTATCTCTTTGACACCCCTGTCTTTCATTTCCAACTCCCACCTGTCTCGCTCCTCGCATCTCCTCTGCCTCACTTTTCCTTTTCGCTCTGATTGCAGTAATTATCAGCCTTCTGTTTCATCTCTGCTTTTCAGCAGCAACCTTTTGCTTCGGCGTGGTAATAACGCTGTTGCCAGACAGCCACTTGAGGGCTATGCCAATGTGTTGGAGCGTATGTGTTGCCGCTAATTGACAGTTAATTGTGCAGGGCCGCAGAGCAATGACCGAGGAAGCAACCTGAGATGAATGGACAGCTGTTCTCTTAATGTCACGAAACTAATGGAAACAGGGGAAGCGGGGATCTTTTAATGGTCTAAAGCGTTCAGTGTAAAGGTGCATTTGTGGAGCGTCTCGAGGCAGTCGGCGCGTCGGTCAACTAATCGTACTTAAATGTCCCTCTTTCCAATTAGCAGCATTCACATTTCAGTCAGGGACAACCACAGAGGCAGTCACATGAAACACACAACGGCAACGGCATTTCACACATTTAACTAACCCCATTTCCTACACTCATGTAGTTTGGTTCGTTCCACTTAAAGTAAAAGTCAGTCTTCAAGAATAATAATTTGCATGTTAGCTGCACAGTTACCTTCCCAGAACACCTAGAAACCTCCCAGGTCTCCAGTGGAAATGTGTTGTTTTGAAGGCATTCAGAAATGAATCCTGTCCCATTTCCCAGCTGCTCATAAACACAGCCTTCAACTTGAAACCCAGGCAGCACACTGAACCAGTCCGATGTAGTCCTGTTGTCCTGAAGCTTCTGAGGCCACAGAACTGAGTGGCAGAGCGGGAACTGCTTCGGTTAACCAGGTGAACCGCGACACCTCTCAGGTCTGGAGGCAGCAATAAACACGTCCCGTGGTCTGTGCCTCACACTGGACGCCGGAGGCCGTCGCTCTTCCTCTCCTAATTGGATGCGCCCTTCTGAAATTTGTTGTGAAGTCCTTTCTGCCTCGGTCAGCCCCGTCTGCTGGCTGAGCAGTGAGAATCTCCAAATCAGACGGCTGAAATTACTGCAGGCAGAAAGCGAGGGTTCGGTCTCTGTGGCTTCAGAAGAGAAACAACACAATCTGCCCTGATCAATCACCTCCACGTGAAATCGCTGCGTGCCATTTCAATGAAAGGTCCATTTGCTCTGGCCGCCCCACCTCCAGCACTGAGGAATCTCTACGAAGCCTGGAAAGTCTTTCCCGACACAAAAGGACTCAGTTACAGAGCACAAATGGTACTTTACCTCCAAGGCCTCAGACTGGGACTCGGAGGCAAAGATGAATAGCCAAACCTCAGAAGGAAAACCAAAGCTTCCATTTTTAACCATCTCACCACTAAGTAAGGCGGTTTTCTACCTGGGCGCCTAATAGGTTCACTAATAATGCATGTTCTGCCTCAATAATACATGTTCTCTCCTATAACCATCAGAGTTCTGGAACTGTGGCTTTGGAAGCATTATTATCTGCTTCTGGCCACTTTTTCCATCTTTGCTTTGTATAAAATCAAAATGTTAAAATGTCATAAGAAACAGCAGTGTTTATCCTTCACAGCTTTATTTACCAGATTTTGAGTGTGCTCAAATTGACGTGACGGCAACTGTGCATTATGCTGGAATCGCTTAATTACGATATCCGCATTCAGATTGCAAAGCACAACAAAAAATTAAAAAAAAGAAAAGCCAAACAAATCAAAACTAATCTCACCATGACAAGTGTAATTGCAGGCTTGGCCGTGTTTAGAAGTGAGCTTTCAGCCTGCTTCAGACAGTCTGGAGGGGGTGCATTTATGTTTGTACCAGCCGAGTCAAAAATAATACCAGAGATAATTGCTCATTCTTCCAACTCGCAACTTCAAAAAATGTCCAATACGACCTCGAGCGGCCCAAGGGAGGAGTGGAGTCAGACAAAGAGGCAGGCCACATAAATTCACACATAAATCCACCAAATTATACAGCCTTCCTCCAAAACAGGAATACAAACAAAGTGCCGTCTGTGTGTCGCGCTGGAGGGCAGCTGTAGTCAAACCTGAGTCCTGCAGCACAGGGCCTTCGCTCCGCCGGGAGACTTCCTTTATTCTTCCCTCAAAAACAATGTGCAAACACTAATAACAGCTCAATGTAAACAGCCGCCGCGCCGCAGAGTGAATTAGGAGGCTATATGAACACAGCGGTGGTGCAGTGGTTCGTCCTGCTGCCTCCCTCCGCTGTGGTCCAGTCTGGCGGAGCCGAAACACACTCGAGGCCGGTACGGACCCGGCAGCTCCCGGAAGTGTGTGTGACCTTCTCCACGGCCCGTTCACAGCTGACACAGACATGTGCTTCTGGTGATCACGCCAGGTGTGGCCAGCACTGTTCACACTTTCCCATCATGCACTACCGGTTGGTCACTTCTGATGGACTGTATTGCTCCACTGAATGGATTTAGAGAACAGGCACACTGTGTGTGTCGGTCTTTCTGCACGGACAGGACTGCTTCAGACAGCTGGATTAATGTCGGAACTGAAATATCAACAAGTGCCTTTCTAAAGGATTCCGTCCTTTTGGCGTTAAGAGCCTCCGATCACTGAACAGGCCTCGCTTACAGTCAGAACAAAGCAGCAACATTCCCGTTCCACAAAGGAATTTTTAACAAGCGCTCCACCTCTGAATGATTGAAAACCTTCTAAAATGTGTCCATACACTCCGGAGATTCAGCCGGTTATTGGACACTCCACAGCAGGGTTGGTTCACTAAAGACGGATGTCAAAACTGACATTATTTACAGCCAGCTGATGAAAATGGATTATCGAACTGTGTTCAGCGTTATTGTTCCAGGAGCTGCCGCCGCAGTCCAGACTGGGCTCGTTTATCAATAACAGCAGATAATCCATTCATCCCTGACCTCTCTGAATAAAGTTTAGAACACTGTCTGGTGCAGAGCGATATCCAGTGGTTGATGATAAATATTCTTTGAACTGTCTGCTGTTTTCGTGCCGTCGGGCTGATCGGTGCCGGCGATGCGTCCGTCCTCCTGATCCACCTCCCGACCCGCCGGGCTGCATGTCAGCCGCGTGGGACGGATTCCTCCATCGATACGGAGCGAGCTCGCTCCTCTCTATAATCCATCACTCAGCTCAGCAGGGGGCCGCACAGGGATTGTAAAACATCCCTCCGTGGAAGTGTAGCGCTTTAAACGGAATCAGGACTACAAGCAGCAGACAGTCTGTGGGCTGCCGCTCTGCTGAAGGAGGAGAAGCTGCGAAGGAAGCTCAGCTTTAAACTCTTAATGAACCTGCATGTGTTTAACAAACCGCTCAGAGGTGTATTTATATGGCAGGAGCAGGAGAAACTTCTTACGGGGTGTAATCCAAGTCCTCAGGCTGTCGAAGCATCACACATTGAAATTCCTCAGATTATTAATGAGAGCAGTTATTATTCTTCCTGTGGAGTTTTATTACAGTTTACGTTGTGTCCACAGAGGTAATCCAGCAGTGAAGACCCTGGTCTGAGTTCTGTACTGATACCCAGAGACTGCTCTTGACGTATGAACCATCACTGGGTGGTCCTGCACGCTTGGCTTGATTTAAGGGGCTTGGTGCTTCAATGTTTTAGAGAGCTTTTTACGACGGTTGGTCTTCATTCCGTCCATTACTGTGTTGTTGTAACCGAGTATCCGAGCGCCGTGTGGGTCCAATGACAGATTATTGAAACACTTTTTACCCCTGGGCAATAAGGCTTTTAAATAAGTAAACTTGGGGTATCCTTTGGGATTATTTAAGCTTTTAAGTTTTTAACTGCCATGCTCACATATTATTTATACATCTTTTTTATCATAACTTTAAGGCTTATTTATTGTGTTTTATCTTGTTTATGCTGGATTGCACTGGGGGGGGGGGGTCTGCATAATTTCATTGTAATATGAGTACTATGACAATAAAGTATATTCATATTCATTCATTCATTCATTCATTCATTCATTCATTCATTCACGTACAGTCTGGTCAACACCACTGGCTCTACAGATATTTGTTTACCATTGTGCATAAGCTGCTAAGCTAACACCTAGAGAAGCTGCTGTGACCACAAGAACGCTGGCAAAGAACATAAAATAAGCAGAACTGTGAAAAACTGGAGCAGAGCCTACTAAGTATATCTTCTCATACAATTCCTGAACTTGCTCCTCTCAATCCTGTAACTACTCATTTTAAACAGCAGTCAGTCACTTTGGTGTGGACGTAGCTTCAGTCAGCAGTGCTGACGAGAAGCCAGAGTTTGGACATCATCCTCTACCTGAGCAGACTGTCTCTTCATGGCATTTTAAGTCTGTAAGTCTGCCTCTTTACTGTAGCAATCACTGAAAACAATCTGCTGCTGTGGAAACATTCATTTAAATCCATTTTGGCTCCTGGAAGCAGAGTCTTCGGTCCGGCTTCACGCTCCGATTGGGTGTTAACCGTGAAATCTTGGACGCAGAGGGACACACTTCTGGCCAACACTGGCTTTCCCATGGAGACGGGGTAAATGAAGTCAGGGTAAAACTCTGAGTGAAGCTGGCTGCCTCACCCAGAATGGAGCTAATGGAGGCGGCTCAGGGAGCAGCTGAGGATAGCTCCCTGGGAGCTCCAGACACCTCCAGCTGGGAGAGAGCACAGCCACTCCGACACAAAGCCTGTTTCCTCTTCTTTTAAGACATCAGATAACTTTGTGGAAAAAGTTCTCTGATATCTCACTAAATGTGATAAACTGAAAGACCGAACGCGCCTTCATTCTGTGCATCATGGGAGGGAAAAGTCTAAATGTGTGCAGTCTGGCCCTGTTTACATCCTGCTCTGAATGCTGTGATTTCCTGAGAGGATCCAGGTTGTGTCCTTGAGTGAAGACGCTTTGCCACGCTTGCTCCCGGGGAGGCAGCTGGTGTGGAAGCTGAATGGAAAGAGACGGAACGCTTCAGAGACCTGTGCACAGAGTCAACAGGCATGTACTTTGGTCAAGATGTTCAGATGATGCCAGATGCAGGCTTGTGGAGCCCGAATGGGCTCTAATTACCTCTGGATCCCTCTGAATTCAACACACACACGAAAAACACACAGGCAGGCTGCATGTAGCTGGGAACTCAGAAGGATTTGATTTAATAACGACTGGAAGACAAAACGCTGCAGATAATGATGAACAGTGTTTTCATCACCAACACACACATGAAGTGACGCTTGTAAAATCTATATTACTGAGAGGAATCACGTCTATAGTTCAGTTCAATTCAGCTTTATTTATACAGCATCAAATACAAAACAGACAATTCAAACTTTTCCAGAGAAAAACCAACAATTCCACCAGAGTCAGTAGAAGAAAATCCCTTTAGAAAGGAAACCTGCAGAACCAGGCTCAGAGGAGGCGGGTCTCTGCTACAGGGTCAGTCATGAACCCACCAGGAATGTAATGTGTACAAGAAGAAGCTCCGTCACCCAGGAGGGAGAAACACAAGCTGCTGGGACAGGCAGCTGGATGAAGGATGGACGGATGGATGGATGGATGGAGGGAGGGACGGATGGATGGATAGATGAATGGACGGATGGATGGATGGAGGGATGGATGAATGGATGGATGGACGGATGGGTGGATGGACGGATGGACGGATGGATGGATGGATGGATGGATGGATGGACGGATGGACGGATGGATGGATGGATGAATGGATGGATGGATGGATGAATGGAAGGATGGATGGGTGGATGGATGGATGGAAGGATGGATGGGTGGATGGATGGATGGATGGGTGGATGGACGGATGGACAGATGGGTGGATGGATGGGTGGATGGATGGATGGGTGGATGGACGGATGGATGGATGGATGGATGGATGGATGGATGGATGGATGGATGGACTGATGGACGGATGGACGGATGGATGGATGGAAGGATGGATGGATGGGTGGATGGACGGATGGACAGATGGGTGGATGGATGGGTGGATGGACGGATGGGTGGATGGATGGATGGGTGGATGGACAGATGGACGGATGGATGGGTGGATGGATGGATGAATGACGGATGGGTGGATGGACAGATGGATGGCAGTTATCACGTGTCTGTCTCTGATATTGATCTGACTGAGTGAATGCATTCAGACTGAAGTTTTAGTAACACAGTAATATTTCCAGAAGTTAAACCTTCCTGCGATGTGAAATCATCAATGGAAAAATAATATTGGTTTTCAAAAATCAATTTCAATGTCAAACACGCTTCCATTTCCACAGCTGTGTTTCACATCGTTGCACACATACTGTAAGCACTGGAATGGACAGCAGTTAGTTTGTCTTAAATATACTTTTGAGCTTCTGGAGAAAACATGAATGTGTTAAAACTATTATTGAATTTCAATCATCAGGATCAGCTCTGAGATCATTAGCTAACCTGGCAGGAACCCACACTGTGCATCAGAAACACGTAGCGTTGCTGCTTCCATTTTCATCTGTTGTGCAAGCAGAAGGAACGGCAGATTGAAGTGTCATCTTTCCAAAGTCAGTTCAGATTTAGGATCCAGCAGGAAACATGAAGTCAGAGGGAGGAAGCCGATTAAGAGGTGAACAGTGATTGAGACCACGAGCTGAACAGCAGAACATCCAGCGAGAGTTTCTAATCCAGGTAATCTATGTTTGACTAAAAGGATCGAGTTGATGTCCAGGTGAACATTATCTGATTCAGTCAGTGGATCAATCCCAGAATGCTTTGCACTCTGGATTTTGAGGTGATGATCTCGCATTGTGCTCCCTCCAGGAGGCGTGTGTTGAGGCTTCAGAAGCACTGCTCAGACCGTAAACAGGCTCCGGCCTAGCAGGTCGCCATTTCCAGCCGAGTTTAATTCAGTGTTTACGAGGCATCATTTCAACTGGATCAGCATCGACCGGACAACTGATGGTCCCTGTAACTTCAGCCAATGCGAAGAGTGGAAACTCACTCTGTAAAAACTAAGAAAAACACGTTTTCTAGTTTAATCAAAGTTCAGCCTGGCCAGGAGATTTCATACTCCATGAAATACACTCATTGAAGCATTTCAGATGTCTGGCCAGTCATACAACAGTTGAAATTGTTGTTTCACCCACACAATGTTCTGAGAACAAATACAAGAGCTCCAGATCAGGTTTGTGGGACCAGAAGGATGGCACTGTTTTTAGGAGCAAGAACAACATTCCCAGTACGAGCATGCTGGGTGTAGACTGTGAAGAGAATACATGACGATCGATCACGTTTCAAGGCTTCAGTTCACTACGTAGATTCACCACCTGCAGCCCAAACAGTTTGTGAGGTGAGACATTTCAAACTAACTTTTCATTGGCTTCCTGCACACTGTTCTACACACGACACACAAATTCCAACAAGCAACAACACTGCAGGGAAAAACTCAAAGGCCTGGAATACTGCAACTGTCTCAGAACATGCTAGCCTTGCTAAGCTAACAGCAGCACTAGCTAATGACACTGTAGCGTGGTTGATGGTGGCAGAACCAGAGACTGGATCCACCAGATGAGCTCCTGCTGCCCTGAACCAACACTGGCCTCAGCTGAAGACATCCAATACGCTCAACGGCCGTGGACCAACCTACTGCCAGGAATATCCAGTGAACAGATCAACAAGCTGGATGGAATCCACTGAGCCATCCCATCCGTGGAGTCCAGATTCAACTCTATCATGTCTGTGCACCTTTTCCTCAGGTTTTTATCCTCTGTCTCAACAGGAATCAGGAAACAGCCTCTCTTATTTGATGGGCTGGGGCATTTGTGTTGTTGTTTGTCCCCATACCTCAGATAATAGAGCAGTGGGTTCTCCTCTGACTGAGGGATGTGTGAGACGCAGTAAATACTCCACTCAGAGGACGGTAACACCTCAGGCCGGACATGCAGACCTGGCATTTAACATGACAGGATGCAGCTGAAGTTAAGTAAATATATTTCCTGTTTTCCGATCCTGTATTGGCATCCTGTCCTGATGCACGGCTACTTCACTCCCTCAAGACCAACGGACCTGGCTCAGCTCCATAGGGATCTCTTGCTGAACCAACTCAAAGCAGACACTAAAAGATGGGCTCCTTTCATTATGGGGGGAAGCTAATGTCCTGAAATGACCTGCACACCAAAAATCAATTCAATTTAGCTTTATTTATATAACACCAAGTACAACAGAGTCGTTTCTAGACAAGTGTTCAGAGAAAAACCCAACAGTTCCACAACGGCAAGAATAAGAAGGAAGAAACCTCTCGAGCCAGACTCAGAGGAGACTTTCTGTAGAACCAGGCTCAGAGGAGACTTTCTGTAGAACCAGACTCAGAGGAGACTTCCTGTAGAACCAGACTCAGAGGAGACTTTCTGTAGAACCAGGCTCAGAGGAGACTTTCTTCAGAACCAGACCCAGAGGAGACTTTCTGTAGAACCAGACTCAGAGGAGACTTTCTGTAGAACCAGACTCAGAGGAGACTTTCTTCAGAACCAGGCTCCGGTTGGGGTGACAGGATAGAAGGAGAGAAAAGGACAGGACAAACAGACACAGTGATTCTCTGAATCAGATTAGTAACCTTCTGTAGGCACTCCCATTCAGAATCCCTCTAAAGTACTTCAAGCAATCCAATAAGCTTTTTAACAGATTCCTTTGAAATACTAAGAGAGCTCGACTTGATTTATTAAAACTACAAAAACCTGTTGACCAGACGGTCATTTGTTTGGCCATTTCAAGCTGAGAATCATACTATTGTGCCTTTGGCCTTCGACCTCTGCCTCCTGTCTGGTTTCATACTGAAATGGGGAGCTGTAATCCTACAGAGAAGGAGGAATCAGGGTTTGGTTCTAGCAGCAGTCAGGTTTTGTTTCTCTCAGTGTTCGGTTCTCTCAGAGTTTGGTTCTTTCAGTGTTTGGATGTTTGTGTATTTTTGTCCTTGCTAAAAAAAAAAAAAGCAAATAGAAACTTCTAATCACCAACAAGAGAGATGCTTTACATTTTGACTTATATAAGTGAGCTTTTACCATATTCCTGTTGCCTCGTTTTCATTTTCATTATTTTTATTTACTGGCCTTGTGTCCCACATGAGGAAGAAGGACTAGATTCAGCTTTCTGCAGGGAAAATTTGCTTGTTAATTCTCAGACGTAACATAAATAAACCCATATAAATGATGCTGGGGTGCATTGAAACACTCGGCCGCTCGTAACCTTCCACCTTGCCGGCACTGCATTTGGAACGGGCTGCTTTCATAATTTGCCGTAACAATTCTGCTGATTGAAAGTGAGCGCTCTCATTACAGCCTGCAAGGCCGCTGCAGTGATTGTGAGCGGCCCTGAAGAGAGAATCCTCTGTGCAAGCAAGCAATTATTCTGCCCTGTGGTCTGCATGGCATTCAGAGTTCATCCGGTTTTAAACACTGTGAAAAACACCAATTACACTGTTTCTGCTGCGTCCTCAGACAGGAAGCCAGTGCGAGTCCACATCAACTGAAAATCTAATCAAAGTTCCAAAAGAGTGACTTCAAATGTAATTAATCTGATTCATCTGAAAGGGACGAGTGATTAAGGTGTATCTTTTGTAGCCTTCACCTCGCTCGGCCGTGTAAATTAAATAACAATTAAAAAAAGAAAAAACAGTTTTCCTCTGCAGACTGGGAAGCTGCAGCGGGTTTAAGATGTGTGCAGAGATTAATCCTGCTGTCAGAGTGTTGCGGGAAGGGAGGCGGTTTCCATGTAGGACACGCCGAAGAAAGGAGGCGAGGAGGGAAGCTAACGAGATTGTTTGGTCACAGTGGGAGGACGTGTTGTTGTGTGGGCAGGCCATGCAAATCGAGCAGACAAGGCGGGACTGCACCGCCCTCCTCGGCGCTTTGTGGGGAGAGTGAAGGTCGGGGTGAAGCAGACAGTCTGAATGAATGAATGAATGAATGAACTGTGGAATCTGTGTGCACGTGAGCGTCGCTCATGAATCTCACACTCTACGCTCCTCGCTTTCACTCTCCAGTCGTCTTGTGTTTCACTGGCTGTTCACCTGAAGCTCAGCCTGACTTGTTCCCACGGCTCCACCAGTCATTTGAAGCCAGTCAGCCGTGTGGAGATCGTTCTGCAGGCTGCAGGACACACTCCCGGCTCGTGGACGCTCCCTGAATCTGCGTTTGGCTTGACGATCTTCAGAGCCGAGTCGTTTCCTCCTCCTCAGTGTCAGCGGCGTGGGGGCGAGCTCGGCTCTGTGCCGTCCCCAGGACGGCGGCGGTGCCTGGACACACATCCATCTGAAGAACAGCGCATCCCTCCATCCCTTTATTGTTCCCGTCTGAGCTTCTTCATCGGCCCCGGCTCCCTGCTCGACCATTCATCCTCCACATACCACCTTTAATTACTGCTGCTGTCCGCTGCTGCTGCTGTCCGTGAGTGTTTGCTGCCGCCGCCGCTGAGTGAAAAGACTTCTGCCATGTTTTTCTCTGTGAAAGGCTCAACATTTCACGCTGGCAGTTTTATTGGGAGTGTTTTGATGGGGACGGCGCCCGGTGCGGGGCAGTGGTCATGGGCAGAGCGGGACGCTAAAAGAAACAAACCCACACTCCTCCAAAAGTTCAAACTCCCAAAAAAAATCAATGGAGCAACTTTTCTAAGCGCTTCCTCAAGGCCAGAGAGGGCTCGGCAGAGATGAATGATGTGTGGCCATTGTCTGCTCGCCTTTCTTAACGGCTGCATAACTTTGAATATTTCCAGTCCTGATCCCTCTGACTTTATAGACTAACGTCTGAATAAACTTTACTGCACCTAAAAACCTTCGACGCTAGAGGTTTCTATCAAGCTCTCAGTGTGAAACACAACGCCTTCTTCCTCTGAAGGTAGCCAGACTGTGAGGACGTCCCTGGACTGTTCCTTCAACCTGGACCGGAGCTGCAGAACCCCGGCCTCTGAGGGAAGTCTTCAAAAGGTGTTTGGTGCTGAGTGCAGAAATCCCATATTGCATACTGCAGCTCATCCAGTCGCTGACAAACTGCTCGTTTTTCCAACAGGACATGGTGACAGTTCGGATAAATGGGTCAGAAGGGCTGCTATTCAGTAAAAAAAAAAATAGAATTTAAACTAAATGTGAGATATTGAAATAAAAATTACAAACATGGCAAAAAAGAAAAAGAATAATGGTGTCAATATGCAAACTGTCAGGAAGTAAAGGGTGAGATGAGCCCCGGTTCTGGAGGTTTTCTGAGTCGTCACTGAGGAATTTGTTGAGGCCAGAAGAATGCAGTGAAACCTTCAACCTTCTTTTGTAATTGTTGTGAACGCAGAGATTCGTTCACAAGGTTTTCTGAAGCTTCTGAGTTCCTGTAATATTTCATTAAGACTGTTTTCTTCGTCTTGATTGAAGCAAATTCTTTAAATTGTTTGAATGTTTGCTGTAAATTCTCCTTTCACTGGATTCTAAGAAATGAAAAGGTCGTTACTGCAAGGAAGAACCAGCTCTCAACTGACTAACTAACTAACTAACTAACTAACTGACTGACTGACTGACTGACTGACTGACTAATCTGCTCAAGTAAAGGTTATATGAAATTCATGTGGGTTTCATTTAGCTTTTTGCTCGCTGTTGTTTTTCTACTGACTGTTTAAAATATCAGCACTGTCATGAAAAAGACAAACATTCAAAATGTCAGAGTCAGACTGCAGCTTTAAGATATTTAAGATGTAAATAAAGTCTTTATGTGTCTTTATTATATAATCTACTGGAATTAACTAAAGTCACCAAAACCATTTAGTTTTCCTCATCACTGCTCTCAGAGTCGTTTAAGACAGAGGACCTGTTTGAAGAAAGTGACTGAGATGCAGACGGTACAGAGGTTTTCATTTCTCTTGAGATCTTGAAGAAAAGAAAGAGAAACCTGCTGAAACGAAGGTGCAGGTCCTGGAAATGACCCCGTGACCCCGACAGAGCAGAGAACACGTGGTTCCTCACTCTGCAGGTCATGGTATTGAAGTCAGTCACAACCTCTAAATGCAGGAAATCTGTTTTTCAGAACTTGAAAAGGTTTTTAAAGAAGAGAAGAGGTGCTCAGGAACCTCGTGCTCCCTGAAGCAGAATCCTTCTCCCCAGCTGTTGGATCAGGACTCGTCCTGCCTCACAGCCTGTTTGGACCAGAAACCCCTGCAGGGTCCGTTCTCCTGGCGATCTGTCCAAACCTGGGGCACAGCGGAGAGAGTATCCGAGGTGAGAGTCTGCAGACAGAGTGACTCTGACCCCATGAGCAGAGCACCTGCCCCTCCACTGTGGGCTCCACTCTCATTCAGCATATTTCTCCTCCATGCTTCCCGTTCCGTCAGTTCAGCCTCAGACCGAGACTCTCCTGGAAGCAGTGTGGAGTTCTGATGTTTCTCGACCAGAGTCCCGGAGCTGGTTCTTGAAGCGTTCTGCCTTCAGTGTTTTAATCCCGGCTAGAATCAGTCTTTATGAGCGTGAAATGAGGGGATGGAGGGTGGCAGCATCGATCAGAGGAAACTTTCAGCAGGGCTTCTGACAGCCTTACTTGTTTGATGGGTGGCAGAAGGACACCCCCACCCCCCCTTGATGTGGAGCCTGGAGCACATCTCAGCCTGGTGATGAGCGCTGGAGGGCCCTGGAGGAGCCGCCGCCGCCGGCTCTCATGTACTTCACAGCCACGGCGGCCCCGGTGTTGGACAGAGATACGCCCGGACCGGTGGGGGGGGGACACCGGAGCCCGGGGGGAGCCAGTCAATCCACATGAAATTGTGGCAGCCAGTGTCACAGTACAACTCTGGGGAGTGTGATCTTAAGCTCCATTATCTTCAAAAGAAGGAGGGCCAAAAAAAATCAGGAATCATCTTTTAATCACAGGGGTGAAATATGTTGGTAATTACCTCGGGGAAATGTAGTCGCACTAATGACTGGGAGGGCCAGCCAGCTATCACAGACTTAATTATAATTAGGGAATTTCATCTTATTATTAATAGGTGTGTGTGTGTGTGTGTGTGTGTGTGTGTGTGTGTGTGTGTGTGTGTGTGTGGGAATCCACATCTCCTTCCTATGTGGCTACACATTGCGGACTGGTTAGCTCTCACACACTCCAGCATGTGTGTGTGTGTGTGTGTGTGTGTGTGTGTGTGTGTGTGTGTGTGTGTGTGTGTGTGTGTGTGTGTGTGTGTGTGTGTGTGTTTTGTGGAATGTACCTAATAATTACCAGCACCATTAGCATTTAAATGGGAATGTATGTAATAATAATTACATGATGAGTTGTGGTTTTTATTAGCATGACCCCTGGCTGATAGAGGAGGATGGATGGACGGATGGATGGAGGGCTGGATCACGGCTGATGGATGGCCGTGGAGGGGCTGAGGGGGAAAAGAGCCGGTAATATAAGTTTGGATGAGATGGGATGGATTAATGACACTGATGTACAAAGTTGGCGTGAACGTCCCGGCATGATTAAAAGTTTGAGAGTGATGAAAGCTATACGGAGGCGATACCTGAGCCCCAGCCGAGCTGCGGGTCCACACATCACACACACCACGGCGCGGAATCTCAACTTCAAAGAGTGAAAATCATGAAAAGTGACATTTCACACTGTATTCCTCACACACTGACCTCTTGCTGAGGGGAAATGCTGTCATTGGGGATTTTCCGTCCAGCCTCTTCATCAGTGGCTCCTGTCCGATCACAGTAACTAAATCCGTTACATTTCCTGCTGCATTACCTCAAACTGCATGTTGGGAAAATACCCTGATGTGTTGAAAGAACAGCAAAGAAAAGGTGTTTGAGGTCGGTAAAGATTTAGTGATTTTTCATCCTACAGATGCATGCATTCATTTAAAATGTGAATCATCAGACGTTGACCTGAAACCTTCAGCTCCGCGGTCTGATCCAGAACGGACTCTCAGTGTGCTGACATGAGACTTTTAACCAACCTTGACATCTGAATTAAAGTTCACTACAATGTAAACACCTGAAACCTTTGTTCAGAATAAAGTTTAAATGTGAAGAGACCGGCGGGTTTGTTTCCTTCTCTCCGTTCTCTCCTGCTGGTCTCGGATCTGCTCTCTGGGAGGAGGAATGGGAGACTCAAACAGCAGCAGCTGATGTGGTTCGTTTCAGGAACAAGTAGAATTTGCTCCTGACCAAACTAGGAAAATATTTTATTTGAGCCTGAAGGGAAACCTCAAACCTGACATTCAGCAGATCCCCCCGCTGTCCCGAACACAAGAGCCGGGCCGGAGATCAGGTCTGCCGGCGGCCGAGCGCTGAGTGGGCAGCGGCAGCTCATCAGGACGCTCTTCCACTACTCCAGAGCATCATGAGGTTAACGTTGGTCAGAGGAAAATGTGGAGGGACTGAAAATGACCACAAAGCGGTAAAGAAAAAATAAAATCTGTCGTGTTTAGTGTTTTGAGATTAGGTGAAGTGTGTGAGAGACATGCGGTCTGCGGGGCTGGCTGGGAAGTGTGGAGCTGGGTTCTGGGTCTGATTTCCGCTGACGGGAGGCGGTCGGATCAGAATATTCTGCTTAAAGTTCAGCTTTTCCAGCTTCATAGGAGACCCGACATGCTGGGAGGAGCAGACGGATCTGGCTCTGCTGTCTGGAGGTGCGGGTGAGGCGGCGTGTCGGGTTGTTGCGTTTGGATTTTAAAGTTGTTATAAAACAAACACTGGGTCAGAGTGCAGCTGGAGCCTTCAGCTACTGGAAAGAAAACATCCACACAACTTAAGTCAGTTTTGACTCATGTTGAAGTGGAGAAAGCAGCTGGTGGTCCCTGTGTTGTGCTGAGGGGGATAAAATGTCGGCACCTCCTACATGTGTCCTGCTAAATAATGCAGCCACGTCTTTACATGAATGAATGAATGAGCTTCAGGTGTATTTTTCAGCAGTTTGGAATGACATTGTTCATTTCTAACCTGCTCCTGTCTTTATTTCTGGATATGCTTGAATCAAATAATTCAACATGTTGTCTTTCCAGAACAAAATGAGATTTGAAGCGTCTCTTCAGCTGTTTCAGTGGCGGTCTGGGTAAACACCTGCTGACTGGCAGCGGGAAAGCTTCTGCTCCAGATCAACTGTCATTAAAATGCAAATTGTAGTGAGTAATGAGTCCTTTAAGTGTTTTGTAGCTACTTATAAACTCAAGAAAAAGTGCGGTCTCATATAGTTTCCACTGGCTGCTGTCTGAATGCAGGCAGAACTCGGCAGAACGGTACCAGGTCCGTCTGGCTTCAAGGTTCACCAATCGCTCATTTTCTGTCCTCAAGCAGTTTCTAAAGGTCCAGTTCAATCTTTGCTGTTTTTTATTGTTTTAATTTCTTCTCTCTTGCTGGATTATTTTCTGGGCTGATTTCCAGGCCACGCTGCATCGTACAGTCATTTATTCCAGGTGTGGGAATCCGTGTGTTTTCAGGAGAGACTGCTCTGAACCGTTCCTTTACTGCCAGGAAAACATTTGTAAAAGTCAGCTCCGTTCAGCTTTTCTTCAACATGTTTCTGGAAGTCTGACAGGGTGATCGTTGAATGCGTGTTGGTCCAAGCTGGAGTGGAGTTGTGTAGTGCAGAGAGGCAGAGATAATGTGGAATCCTTTTGTCAATGATCACTTATTACTGTTTCTCCCCTGAGAAATTAAACGGAGTCATTACACCGCTCAGCCCGGAGAGCCGCACCACGGGGGAATCTGCTGATTATTGGGAGCAAATCATCCCCACGCCGCGACTCCATCATGTCCCGGCCACGTGACGACTGGGGCAGCTCCAGACATCCTGGAGGAAGGGGGGCAGGGGGTGCTGCTGAGTTGGAGGGTTTCTGGCGCTTCAGCTGTGACTCGGTTCTCATCAGTTCTCATCCGCTCAGCATGCGGTCACCTGGAGGACGCTTCAGACTAACAATCAGTCTGAGAGCTGCTGCTGAGCTCACATTACCTTCACAGAGGGTGTAGAACCGCTGGGAGGTGGTGCTAGACCTCCATCAGGTGGTGTTAGAGCTGCATCAGGTGGTGTTAGAGCTGCATCAGGTGGTGTTAGAGCTGCATCAGGTGGTGTTAGAGCTGCAGCAGGTGGAGTTAGACCTCCATCAGGTGGTGTTAGAGCTGCATCAGGTGGTGTTAGACCTCCATCAGGTGGTGTTAGAGCTGCATCAGGTGGTGTTAGACCTCCAAGGGGTGGTGTTAGACCTCCATCAGGTGGCGTTAGAGCTGCAGCAGGTGGTGTTAGACCTCCATCGGGTGGCGTTAGAGCTGCAGCAGGTGGTGTTAGACCTCCATCGGGTGGCGTTAGAGCTGCAGCAGGTGGTGTTAGACCTCCATCGGGTGGCGTTAGAGCTGCAGCAGGTGGTGTTAGACCTCCATCGGGTGGCGTTAGAGCTGCAGCAGGTGGAGTTAGACCTCCATCGGGTGGTGTGTCTTCGCTGAAGCCAGTCCAGTCAGCACGGTGTGCAGATAGACAGTCATCAGAGATTCTGTTTCAGGATCTTCTTTACAGTCCATACAGGGAACCTCAGAAGCGTTCCATTAAAGACCAGTTCTCTGGACCTGATGCCTGACAGGAGCTTCCTGATGTGGTCCTGATGAGACTGCAGCAGAATCAATGAAGCAGGACTACCAGTGGAACACCCAGAAAGAGAATTTCCCCATTCTACAGCTTAAAGATGTTTGTGGTTCCAGGCTGCGGGTCGCTGGGTTCAGTGGAATGAAACCAACAACCACAGACGTTCCAATTTATAGCGCACCAAATGCTGTAGCGCTGCTTGACATGAGGCAGACATGATGTCCACCGAAGAGCCCAAAGTCCTCTCACTGTGTTTGTGGTTTAGGACTCTTCTCTCCAAACACCAGGGGACCAGTGGAGTCTCATCGTGTCCACATCCTCCCTTCCACACTGTGTGGAAACACTTCAATCAGCTGTGTGCTGCAGCCTCACATGGACCTGTGGCTGTGCGAATGAGTGCCGGGCTGAATCAGTTCAATCGCTGATATTTGTGGAGTTTGCGTGTTCTCCCCGTACCTGCCGGGATTTTTCCTCTTCTCATGACCTCAGACTGTGTTTTCAGTCCGAACATGTTTATCAGCGACTGTTTGGCTGTGAGGGAGTGTGTGGAGGATTCTCAGCACAGGTCCTGTCACCTGATGCTGTCTGCGATAGGCCCCTCCCTCTTTCACAACCTCCACCTTGAATGAGGTGGGTGTAGAAGAGCGGTGGACAGCCCCGGTCCTGGAGGACTGCCCCGGTCCTGGAGGACTGCCCCGGTCCTGAAGGACTGCCCCGGTCCTGGAGGACAGCCCCGGTCCTGGAGGACAGCCCCGGTCCTGGAGGACTGCCCCGGTCCTGGAGGACAGCCCCGGTCCTGGAGGACAGCCCCGGTCCTGGAGGACTGCCCCGGTCCTGGAGGACTGCCCCGGTCCTGGAGGACAGCCCCGGTCCTGGAGGACTGCCCCGGTCCTGGAGGACTGCCCCGGTCCTGGATGGTAATAGCTGGGCTGTTCATCAGCATCCATTCATTAAAGCAGAACTTTGCAACTTTTTTACCTCAATAAATGTGTTTCAGAATCCCTGTGGGGGTAAACAAACACTTGTCACGTTGATTCGCCTGTCCCTCCATTCCCCCCGGGGTCTGAGTCCTGAAAACAGCGCTTGCAATTTCAGAGGAGCGACCCGACAACATCTCGCGAGAACAAACCTGCTTTACGGCGCTCATACGGGAGGACAAGTATAAAAGCTGTTGGAGTGCGATATCTGTCATTGTGCTGCAATAGACGATCTTTGCATGATGTGTTGATTGGTTTTAATTACCGTTTGGTAACTGAAAAACAAAGGAGTGGCACCTCCTCTCGTAGAAGTGAGCGCGAGTGAGTTCGCTGCATTGAGCTGAGAGCATCTCCAGTGTGTTTGTTTTCCAATAAGTTTGAGCGTGCGAGGCAGGCATGTCTGCGACAGAGGGAGCAACCGGAGGAGGCAGCGCGAGGAACTGCTGCTGCAGAAGATTTAACAAAAGTGCTTAAAACAAACATGAAACCCTCGCTAGCATTAGCAACGCCACCCTGAGGTGCTCACGGATGGTAGAACCAAAAAGACAGAAAAAAACTTTGTCTGACGAGCGGAAAAAAAGGACATGGGAGTGGGACACTCTCTGCACGGGGGAGGGGGGGGGGGGGGGGGGTTACGACAGTGAGCTTTCACAGGAGACCAGTAGGGGGAGTGCTAAAGCAAATCTTGCACAGTGCTGCTTTAAATCCAGGTGGAACATTGAGATCAGGACCAGGTTGACCTGGTCTACAAGATGAGTGTGAATATCGTATCAGCCCATCCTGAGTTTGATGTGATTCAGTGTTAATCAGACGTGGTTTTTTTGTCAATATCTGCATGTGAAGCATCCAGAACCTTGACTTTATGTGGTTGTCTGTCAGGGTGAAACGCTTCTCAACATCTGGGTTCAGACTGATTGGCTCGGCTTTGAGGAGATTTCATTCTTTTTGTCGTGACTCTTTGGTGAAAAGCTGCAGAAGTTATCCCACCAGGAAGACTTTCAAATGTCAAACATTCAGACGACAACATGCAGAACGAAAGCGGGTTTGGAGCTTGTTTGCGGTGCGATGATATGACGGCGTATTGCGGTGACGTGAATGAGGATTCAGCCTTCACACGCTGAAACCAGCGCTGTGCTCACACAATGGCTCATTTCAGTTTGTTACCCTTCAGGGGCAATTCAGGGACTTAATGTGGCAATGTCTCCCTTCTGAAGCTACCGGAGAGCCCAGGGTCGATGTGCACAGGTAGAAAAACACGCAAGAACACACACTGTGATAGGGTTTATTCCAGAAGACGTCTCAGGAATGATATGGCGTAGTCGTGGTTGACTGCTACAGAAAATGGTTTTTATTTCACTGCTCCAAAATGCCAGTGATGAAACAAAAAGCAGATTGAGAGAGTCGGTCTGAGGTTTGGTGTTTCCTCCGGACAGAACGCCCCGGCAGTCAGACCAGCTCTCAGCACTGCCACAAACTCTCACCAAGACCGACCTCAACAAGCCAGAACGCTCCCTTATGTTCGATAAGCCCCTCCCACTGGGCGTGGCCACCAAAAAGTATATTTGTGCCCACTAATTGAACATAAAATAATATTAAGCACCAGTGGAATTAAATTAAAAACCCACTAATTAATATAATGAGTTCAATATGCACTCTTTAAAGGACAAATGTCCATGTCTGACCTCTGACCTCCAGGCAGTTCTAACTCTTTCTTTGAGCGTCTGCCTCTTCTGACTGGCGCCATCGGTTTTGCTTATGCTGCTTTTCAATGCATTGAGCCCCACATGCCGTCGGCAGACCAGAGATCTGGTCTAAACTCTGGATTTTACAGAACTGCTGTGAAAGATCCAAGTCTGAGAGCTGATGTGCAGGAGTAGAACCCTCAACTGAACTCCAGGGCTGTGCCAGGCAGAACCATGGTGAGGCTCTGGTGTGGAACCAGGAACCAGGAGCGTGTGTGTGTGTGTGTGTGTGTGTGTGTGTGTGTATGTGTGTGTGTGTGTGTGTGTGTGTGTGTGTGCTGTCCAGTCAGTGACGGGGCCGCTCTGTCTCACGTATACAGCAGGGCTGCCTCTTAATGGTGATTTCCATTTCCAAACGATCTCACACTTCAAATAATGGAGGAAAAACCATTATTCGATGTTTCTGTTCTGAGATACGAACTCAGCCGCAATGCCCCGCCCCCCGCTATGCCCCACCCCCCGCTATGCCCCACCCCCCGCTATGCCCCACCCCCCGCTATGCCCCACCCCCCGCTATGCCCCGCCCCCTGTGTGGTAACTTTCGTGCACTGCTACAAGATGGTGGCATAGATATATAAACCTAACACCTCTTCTTTTGAACCACTAAAAAACTGTCTGAAAGACATCCAGGCCTGGTTAGCCTGGTTAGTCTGCTACACTTGAAAAAAAAGAAAAAAAACTGAAATTGTGGTTTTTGGCGACTCGTGTGTTCTGGAGGGCGTGGACACTGTGCTTGGTCCACTTTCCATTTTTTGTAAGCCTGTTGTAAAAAAATCTTGGTGTTTGTAGATTATTGTTTCAAAATGGACAAGAAAATTACTGCAGTGGTGAAAAACAGCTTTTTTCAGCTGCGGCTCCTCGCAAAAGTAAAGTCTTGTTTACCTGCCAGAGACTTTGAGCGAGTGATGCAGATGTTCCTTACAGCAGCCTCGCCTACTGTAATTCCTTGTGTTTCGGTTTGGACCAGGCCTCCTTGAAAAGGCTCCAGTTGGTCCAGAATGCTGCTGCTCGGTTGTTGACTGGAACAAAACGTGGCGACCACATCAGCCCAGTGCTGCAGTCCCTGCACTGGCTTCCAGTCCCCTACAGGGTTACTTTTAAGTTGTTGCTATTCGTTTTCAAATGTGTCGATGGTTTGGCCCCTTCTTATCTGTGTGACCTGCTGACTGCTCCCCTCCGGCCAGAGACACCAGGCCGTCCTCCCAGTGGCTCCTGGAGGTCCGAGGACTAAGCTCATTAGCAGAACCTTCTCGTCTCTGGAACAGCCTGCCTCTCCGCGTCAGGACTGCAGAGTCCTTAATGCACTTTAAATCTTTGCTGAAGACACATCTGTTCTGATTGGCTTTTAGACATGAGTCGAGCGGAGCGCCTCCTTTTTTACCTGTTGTTGTATGCTGTTGTATGTGTTTTACTGTAAAGCACTTTGAGCTTTAAGTTGTAAAATGTGCTCTATAAATAAATTTGACTTTGACTTTGACTTTATACAGTATAGACTAATATTTCATGACATGAAGTCCTCCGTCGAGCTGGAGGAGATAAATAAACTCATTACTGCCTGTAGACGACTTTGGCAGCGGGGAAAGCAGGATACCTCCAACGTTTTCTTTCCTTTGCTTTGTTGAGCGTGGTGGCAGTGCACACATTTTACTTTGGACGGATTCATCAATTATCCTTATAGCATTGAATTCATTTTTTTTGTTTTCAAAAGAGTGAGCAGCAGTTACCACCAAATTACAAAATATTTTAATGTTTTTAACAGGAGAGTGTTTTTTTTAACATGTTCAATAAAAGTTGCATATTGAAAGACATTATCCTGTAAATTACTCATCATTACAATATTGATCCAAATAATGGTGATTATGATGTTTTCCATAACGGAGCAGCCCTCACACACTCCGACTGAAGAGCCTGGAGCTTCAGCAGGAAACCAGGCTTCACACTCTGCACCCAACGACTTACCTTTCTGATCATTGCAGTGTGCTGAATGTGTGATGTTCTCTGGGGACTGGGACGATTGATCCGAGGTGGAGGACCTGCTGGTGACCTTTGAGTGTTTGCCTGTAGGGGGCAGTGTTATCACAACCTCAGCAGGGTGAAGGTCCAGACACTCGGTGACCCATGATGCTCTGCTGGTGTCTGCTGTCCTCTTTTGTCGTCTGTTTGTTTTTTAAGTTTTAATTCTGGAGAGGTAGAAGCCTCCTCAGTGTTTCTCCTCATTCTGCTTCAGACTGAAGGCAGAAAACTGCTGCGGCGC